>NW_010268161.1:0-5577 GCF_000690775.1 Eurypyga helias
GCCAGCGCTGCAGGGCAGCCCGCAGGTGCTGGGCAGTGCCCGGAGGCCAGAGCTCCAGCCCCTCCTGCTGCAGCGGGGGAAAAGCTCATCAGAACCACTCCGTCCCAGGGCAAAAGACTGCCACCACAGACAGGGGGTGCCCGCTCCATCCCTCAGGAGAGTGCTCCATGTGCAGGCACACAGGCACTTCCACATGCTCATCTTCACGCATGCAGGGCAAATGCCCTGCTGTGGCCGACGCTGGCCATTCCCCCCTCCGGCTGCTCTGCAGGTGCAGGCAGCCAAGCTCAGGACAAAAACTGACCTTGCTGGTCTGCTGCGGGGGTGCGTCTCACCTCCACAGTGCGCTACGGCTTGGCAGCGCTCACACCGTTCAGGCCAGGGCGCCTGCCCAGGCATTTTTTGGTTTCTAACCTGTTTGTACCACAAGAGGTGCGGATGGATGTGGGGCTGGCAGAGGGTCTGCAGGATGCTGGCTGTGACATGGGCAGCCTGAGCAACCCCATCAGGGACACGCACGCGGTGGCTGCCAAACCCCTGGGAGCTGGGTGCCAGCGAGGAGAGCCCCTGCATGCTCCCCTGCCCCATGCCAAGTGCTGCCAGCAGAGCTGTCGGCGGGGGGCCCCCCCCCCCGCCCCCTTGTTGGATGAGCCGTGTTCAGCCGCGTTGGCCATTGATGTTCTGGGAACACCTTGGCCATGTCTCAGGGCACACCTTGGCAGCATGGCCTGAGTTATCTGTGGCTCTTGGGTTGGCATTTGGGCAGCCAGAGGCTCAAGTGTGTGCATGTAGTAAGGCATGTGGGGCAGTGTGTAGAGAAAGTCTCAACAGAGATGAGATTAAACGAAAATGTAATTAAACGCAGAGAGCATCCTGTCTGTTACTCAACGCTCCTTGCATAACCAGCTGCCTTCGCAGATGGCTGCTCTGCTGCCAAAGTCATTTGCTGGGCACCTGTTGGAAAAACTGCCAGGTCAGCACAGAACTCATTTCCCCAGCATTTTTCCTTGTAGTGAGATTGGAAAATCTAGAGGAAAGCTTGGTGAGAGCTCCTGCAGCTCCCCAGGCCAGCCTGTGATGCATCCCGCTACTTAACCCACCCCATGTACTCCTGAGAGTGACTGGGAAGGGGACGAGGATGTTGCAGTGGCCCAGGGGGTCCCCAGGGCTCAAGTGGCCCCTGGCAGAGGAAGTTGCATGTCCCTTCCAGAGCACGGCGATGGCTGCTGCTGGGCTGGAGGGAGCAGGACGGGAGCCGCTGGTGCCCCTTGGAGGCTGCGGCTCTTCTCCCCTTCCCCTGCCATTTGCACTCTGGTCTGAGGCTCTCGTGGGCGGCGAGCGGCAGAGCTCCGCAGCTGCGGGGCCATTCCCAGACACGTGGGGTGCCTTTGTTTGCCTGGGTGAGCAGCCAAGTTGCAGCCCATCTCCAGCTTCGTACCAGCTGCGGATCTAAGGCAGCTGACTGCCCTGCCAAAAAAACAAGAGACATTGAGGACCAGGGAGTGGCTTGTGCTAGTGCTGAATAATGATGATCCCAGCGTGCTTATAAAACGGCGAGGCGGAGAGCTCACCACAGAGCTGTTCTCGCAGCCCTGGTCCTCCGCAGAGCATCACTCCGCCTCGGCAGCCAAGGTACGTTTCTGAATTAAGAGATTCCAAAATGGGAACCGCATTTGTGTCCGCAGCAGGGCCCATGCCCTGCGGCTGGAGACAGACTGGGCTGTTGTCTTAAACTTGGGGAAAATGCTATGGCTGCTCCTGTGGAGGAGTTTCTGGCAGGGAAGCAGAGCAGGCCCGTGCTGCGGGGTCTGTAGGTGCCAACCTGTCCCAAGCAGACCCCGAAGCATGTGGGCAGCACCCCAGCTCCAGGAGCTGCTTGGGAATGAGCAGCACAACTCTCACCTCCACTACACAGGAAAATGTGTCCCCTCTCTCCTCGCAGCATACTTTCGGGGGTCAGTTTGCATTATATTTGGTGCTGATTTGAGTCTTGACCAACTTCCCCACCCTGCAGCGCTGGGTACCTCCTGGCAGACAAAGACCCTCCAGAGGCAGCTGCACTGTCCCTCCCGCTGCCTTGCAGGTCCAGGCAGCCCTGGCATGCATGGGGATGTCCCTCTCGCCATGCAGGGATGTCCCTCTCGCCATGCATGCTCCGGCTCTGCCCCGGCTCTGGAGTACATTCCGTGTCCTCTAGCATTGTGTAGTCAACATCTTTGCATTTCCCCTTGCCTCAGCTCTGGACAGATGGCGATGCTCCTGCGTGCCCTTGTGGGTTTATCACCCCTGCATCTTGCTGGGCGTGGTGATGGGTACAAGTGCCCTCACTGGGCATTGCCTTGTTCCTGCTGGGCACAGCCTGAGCACAGGGCTCAAGGCCGTGTTGGGCTGGGGACGTACTCGGCACAGTGCCTTTGTGCCCTTCTCATGATCCTTTTCTCCTCGCTGTGCCCCCAAGGTGCTTGCCGCAGATGTTCTCTCCTTCTTGTTGTATTTCTCAAGAAGTTCTGCACCAGAGAGGCCCCAGCTCAGCTTTTTTCCTCCTCTCCAGGTCCATTTTCTGCCTGCATCCCAGCACAGCCATGCTGGGCGCAGCAGTGCGACTCTCAGTCCTGCTCAGCCTCCTCGGCTTCGGGAAAGGCCAAATGTTTCACATGGGACCGTGCCCAGATCCACCAGTCCAAGAAGACTTTGATATCAACAAGGTGTGAAAAGCTTTCTAAACCTCTCATGGTGGGCAGCGAGTGTGGCTAAGGGAGCATGGCACCCACGGCAAACTGCCTGGGGGCATGGGTTGGGTTGGCGGGTCTGGGCTCAGTACCTTGTGCTGGAGCAGGCAGCGTGGGTCTGCGGCTCCCGTGAGCCCCCGCTGCCTCCCGCACCACGGCGGTGGGTGCTCTAACAAACCGAGCAGGCAAACGTGCAGGGCTGCTCTACCTCAGCCCTCCCATGCTGAAAGCGTCTCTCTGGACTTTCTTCTATCAGTATTTGGGGAAATGGTACGAGATAGAGAAGCTGCCCTCAAGTTTCGAGAAAGGAAGCTGCATCCAGGCAAATTACTCATTGAAGGAGAATGGGAAATTCAAAGTGATCAACAAGGAGATGCTGTAAGTGTTCGCGTTCAGGCCGTGTCCTCGCTGCAGCCATGTCACTCCTCTCACCTCTCTTGCCACCCTGGGTGGTCACTTTTCTCCAAACTGCCTGTTTCTGGGTGTGGGGGTGCTGGGGCTGGTTATGGGACGGCAGCCACCACCCGGTGCCCTTGTGTGCTGAAAGGTGCCTGTGCCCTGTGCTCCTCTCTGCTCCAGAGTAAAGGGACCCGATGAAAAGGGGCAGGGAAGGTGAAGCACATGGGTCATTTTTACTTAAGCAAATATTTATCAGCCTTTTTCTGGAGCATTTACCTTGCACTGATAGCAACTGCTTTGTAAGGGGATTGGCAGTCGCTGCCAGCTTAAATTAGTGGGCGAAGTGAATGCACTGATTGTTCCCTTTATTGTACTCGATAGTTTGCAAGGAGAGATGCAGATATTAATTAATCTATTTCCATCACCAGCCCTGGCTGTCATGGGGTGCTGCTGTGAGCGGCTGAATGAATGAGAGGGAGCGAGCGGCGAAGGCAGCGCTGTCCCCTGCGCTCCCTGGCATGGCATGGGGACTTTGTTCTGGCCCATAATAACAATCACAACACATGCCCCGTGTCCGGCAGGGAGCAGATCCATGCCGCTCGCTGACCACACGGCACTGTCTGCAGCTCCACTGCTGGCAAACAGCTGGCTGTTTACTTGCACCAGCATTAATCCACAGGAGATTAGTCTGACTGTTGGTGTCAGCACTTCAGGAGCTCAGGACCCTGAAATGTCAGAAATAGTTTGGGTCAGGTGTGAATGTCTCCAGCATCAGCCCCTTGACTTCTGCTGCTGGCAGCATTGGCTTCTGCCTCCTGGGGTGTTCTTGTTTCACAGGGAAGTATCAAACTTTCCTACCCCACAGGCAGCGTCCAGGTCTTGAGGCATCTGGGAAAAAATGCAATTGAAAGATGGGCAGCCCCAGTGGCAGGGCTCGCTGCAGCAGGGCCGTGCTCTGCACCGGCAGCAAAACAAATCCTGGCGCACCAAGCAGGGACAGGTAATTTGAGTGCGGAGAAACATGCCGTGACCTGGAAAAAGCACAGGTGATTAAACAGATGTGAACAAATGCCTTCCACAACAAGCAGAAGCTGAGCTGCTCCCTGGTACATCTGAGATGAGTGCTGGGATCCTCCCGTCCTATGCAGAGGGGTCTTGCTCTCCCTCTTCTCTGTCACTGTCATCCTTCCAACGAAGTCCACCCTGCTGGCAGGGGCACTTGGAGAGAAGGACCCTGGGGTGCTGGAGTGGTTTAACCGGGAGAGCATTTGCCCCACTGCACCTGGCCCAGGACCTGGTGTGCCCTGGGAGCTGCTGAAACTGTCCCCAGGGGTGATCTGTTCCTCTGGGGCTGCTGTGGTTACGTGGTACGTGTTTCAGCCACCTCCTTGGAAGATGGATGCATCAGGATGGATGATTTAGTGGAAGGAAAAAAAAGTGATTTCCAACTCACCTGATTTTACTTCTCACCTTGTCATTCTCCCCTTAGCTCCAATGGCAAAGTCAATGAAGTCGAAGGAGAAATCATGCACATGGATGTGAAGGAGCCGGCCAAGCTGGGCGTCCGCTTTAACTGGTGTAAGTGTGTGGCTGGGAGGCTTGCAGCCCCCACGGCTCCCTCGTGCCCACCGGCCTCAGCAGTGCAGGAGGGCAGCGCCTGCATGACACAGGCACCACTGCCCTGTCATCAGGGGTGCAAAACGAGCTAAGAGGCAAAGCTGCCCCGGTGACTTTAGCGCAGCATCAGGGAGCAATGGCAAAGGGCTGGGACAGGCGTTTTGACCAGCAGGCAGGGGTTTGGGGATATTTATATATCATCTTCAGCAACAGCCCCCGCGGTGGTGGAGCACTCTTCACCCACTGATCTCAACGCAAGAAAGATCAGCAGCACTACCTTCCCTCCAGGTCACTTCACCGATGGGGACGGGGAGGGGAGAGGTGGGGCAGGCAGCCTCACAGCCGCTGCAAGGGCCAGGAGTAGGCTTGTTCTTCTGAACACAGCGGTATAGCTACTTGCCCACCCTGCCTCTGCTTACAGTGCCTTTTAGTAACCATTAATAATGTGGTTTTGTTTGCTTTGTCTTCCTTCATCAATGTAACACACGACAGGGGCCTGCCGAGGTGCAGTGCATTTTATTCGTGTTGTAGAGCATTTCCTCTGTCTGCAGCAACACCTGGAAAGCGAGCAGAAGTCCCTCTTGGCTCCTGTTTTATTCTGCTCCCTCACACCTTTGCCTTGGCTGTTCCACAGCGCTCACAGACATGTTATTTGGAGAAACGGGAGGAACAGGGGTAGTTGTAAAGGGCAACTGTCGCTCATGAGCACAGCCAGACTTTTGTGCTGCTAAGGCATCATCCGCAGCCATTCTGCCCACAGAATGTGCAACCCCAATCATCTGCACTAGATGCGAGCCCGGGAGAGCAGCACCCAGCATTCCTGAGTGCAGCA
>NW_010268161.1:5593-8128 GCF_000690775.1 Eurypyga helias
CTGCCCACTGGACCCACCTCTGCTCTTTGCCTGGAGGTTTGAAGCTGGAGTGGCTGTCCTTCACCAGAGCCGATGCTCTGGGAGTAGCAGCCTGATGGAGAAGGGAATTTGGCCCATGTGGCTGGTGGGATGGGCTGAGCCCTACCGATTTCCACTGCCCAGGCTCCTGCTGGCTAAGTGTGGCAGTGGGTGGTGGGAAAGGAGGTGGTGGTTTGGGCTGCACAGATCACCGGTGTCAGCTTCCAGCCCTAGGGCTCCTTCCTGCCAGCCAGCACCCCTAGCACGGGTATGAGCTGGGCTAGTTGTCAGTGGCCCGGACAAGCTGTTCAGGTCACAGCGCTAACTTTCCAGCAAGACCTTCCTAGTCAGGGCTTTGTGGCTTTCTTGAGTCCCTCTGGGCAGAACAAGGAGTCCTGATAGGCTTTTATAAAGTATAGCTCCTTGTACTGATCACAGTTATGCTGCTCAGGAGCAGCAGGAGTGGGAACAGAACCAGCAGCTGTGGCTCTAGTGCTGCAGAGCAGTCTGGAGTCAGTTATCCACGGCATTCATGTTGCCCTTCTTTCTCCTAGTCATGCCTTCTGCCCCTTACTGGGTCATCTCCACCGACTATGAAAACTACTCGCTGGTTTACTCCTGCACCAACATCCTCTGGCTCTTCCACATTGACTACGCCTGGATTATATCACGGGCTCCCGAGATGCACCCAGAAACCGTGGAGCACCTGAAGAGCGTTCTCAAGTCCTACAAGATTGACACCGAGAAAATGATGCCCACGGATCAACTTAACTGCCCTCCTGAGATGTAACTCCCAGCACGCAGCGACACAGCGCCAGACCAGCGATGAACTTTGTTGCTTTATTGCCCATTAGAATTTCTCTGTGTAACAGAGAAATGTAATAACCCTTTTGCTAACGGTAGTTTGCCAGCCCCGAGTTACTCCTTGCTGTCATTCCCTCTATCGCTCTGCCCACTTTTTGTCTCACTCTGACTTCTGCAGAGTAACTGACTGATTCAGAGCTAATGGGTGAAGAAGAGAAACCCTGACGTGCAGACGTGAAGTTCTGCTGTTGCTGTGAGTCCTCCACTATGTGGTTGGGAAAGGGTATGAGATGTGATGTGCAAGTCCTAGTCCCAGGGAAAACCTTTTATCAGATGCCCCCAGGTTGGTTTCCCGTTTTTGTCTTGATGCTCCTGTGCCTGCTAGGAGTCTACAGCGTCTGAGCTACATCATGGGCAACAACCAGGAATGGGGGGTTGGCCCTGCAGCACGGGAACTGAGACTGGGGGTCTTTCATGTTTTGTGGTGCAGGCCTGTAGATGCATATTCCTGCCAAGTCAGCAGACTTCCTTGCTAGAAATCAGATCTGGCCCTTCATATTTAAAGTCCGAGAAGTCTAAAAATGTCAGAAATTCAGCATTGCTCCATACCCAGTATCTGTACATGACTCGCCTCAAGTGAGGCTGGTCCTGTACCCCCAAGGGGTCAGGCCTGAGAGCACCCGTAAGCAGATAGAGAGACATGGGTCTGCTCCCTTGTCCTCTCCTCCCAAGGGTTTTCCTGAACACGGAGAGACGGCAGGCTCTGCCTGACATCCTGCTCACCGCTTTTGTACATGCCGAGTGCCTGCTGGCACTGCATCTGCCCTGGCAGGTGTTCACTGGGCACGGCGACAACTCTGCTTGAATAGCATTGATGCAACTCATTAAAATCAAAATCAAAATATCTGCTTTGGGGCTCTTGTACCTTCCCAGTTGCATGACGTTTTCGGGCAGGCTGGGGGGGTCTTGGCACGCAGGGTCTGCCCCTCCTCTGAGGCGACGGCACTGCGAGAGTGGGAATGCAATGCAAGGCGAGCAACCATGTCAGAAGTGAAATGGTTTGCTCCAGGAGCTTGGAGGTCTTTCCAGCTCTCTGGGATCAGATGTGTGGGCTTCCCCCATCATCTGAGCCAGCAAACCCCTGTCATGGCTCTGGCTGGCAGTACCCTCATCTCCTGCTGCTTTTACTGACATGAAGAAACAACCATGTGGACACAGAATACGGTAAATCCACAGGAAATGTTCTGCACCTACTGCGGTGGGACCCTGATCGGCGTAGGTGTGCAGCAAACTGCTTTCTTGCCCTGGCAGGGCTATGGGAGCTGGGCATTTCGCTGATCTTTACCAGCTGTAGGAGGCTGAGGTGGGAGGGAGGCCTTGCAGCCATCAGACACGACCGCCATGGGTAAGCTGTTGGCCCTTTAGACTTTTAAATCCTCACGCCACTGTTCCTGTGACACAAAACCACACTCCCCTCCAGCATCCCTGGGCTGTATGGATGATGGAGAACACGCCAGGACGTGGACAGGCGTGTTAGCGTTTTGGCTGGACCGTTTCATCGCCGCTTCATCTGCTTCCCACCTTCTCCCTCAGGCGGACGGTGACGCTGTAGCCCACAGCCCGCAGCTTGGCAGCGCCGGGACTCGAACCTGTAACTCCCTGAACCGTTCTGCGACCCCACGGCTCCGCACCCCGCGCGTCCGCCTCTGTGTG
>NW_010268162.1:0-518 GCF_000690775.1 Eurypyga helias
GATGGGATGCGGTTGGTGATGGGATACAGTCCAGCAGCACCTGAGCCATGACTGCTCTGTGCCTCAGTTTCCCTTCCCCACCTTCATCCGCATAGGATGCTCCTGGGGCTTATCCCCCACCGCACCACACCAGCCCCCCCATTCCCACCCCAAAGCCGGGGATGGGATCCATGCACCCAGCTCCATCCCTGCGCATCCCTCAGTTAACAACCAGGGCCCAAACGCCCGTTGGCTCCTTCAAAGCACCAAATCCAACTCCAGGAGCAAAACCCCGGTAAGCTGGATGCTCCGACCACTGAGCCGCGCTCCCACATGCGCCGCAAGATTTATCCCTGGGTAGTTGGCTGAGTTTCTAACGAGAGCCAAGACGGATGCTCCACTCTCCGGTTAATAGGCTGGGTCTTGGATTAGTCACACTAACTGGCATCAGCGCGCTGATTTTCGTTTTATTGCACATTGTAACTCACGCCTGGGGAGGCGAGATAGAGCGGAGTCTCACGGCACCGGGAAGATACGGC
>NW_010268162.1:1049-1477 GCF_000690775.1 Eurypyga helias
CCGCTCGTTCAACACTCGTCGCCAAGGACTCGCCGCTTCCCGGCGGCTCTGGGGTGGATACGGGGAGCCGGGAGGGCTCGGCACCCCGAATCGGGGACCGTTGTGGCCCAGGGGAAGGGGGAGATGGGGATGAGGAGGGAGGGGAGGGATGCTGGGTTCAGGCACCCCATTTGGGGGGCTGTGCCGCAGCTTCGCCACCGGTGGAGCCCCCATGGCGTCTCCTGCAGCTTCTCCCGTTGGGGTTTGGTGTCGGGCCAGACTTCCAGCGGCTGAGGGGGTGGGATCCTCCATCATCTCCCACCCCTGGGAACAGCAGCATCCAGGTGGCCATGGGACCAGGACAAGCCCTGGACCACAACCCACCATCTCAACCGACGTACCGGGATGTGGTTCGATGGGTGCCCACCGCACCGCTGCAGGGGGGCTGG
>NW_010268163.1:0-845 GCF_000690775.1 Eurypyga helias
CGGCAAACTTGCTGAGGGTGCATCAGCTCCCTCACCTCACTTAGTCAATTAAAAGATGTGCCTGGTTTCTCCTATGAAATCTCAGAACCTGGCATGGCAGGAGACTAAATGTCCCTGAATTTTGTCTTCTTTGAGAAACACTGCAATATTATTTATTTTTAATAATCTCCAGTGGCCACAGGGAAACTGAAGAATTAAGAATAACAGCAGTAAGCAGGCCCATAATTCACAACAGGAGATTATAAAAATGAAGCACGATCTTAAAACATATGCCATGCTCTCACAGAAACTTGATGACTTCATCCCATGATTTCTGCTAACAATTTTGGATAACACCCCAGCAACTTCCTCCTTAGCTCTTTCACTGCCTCTCAGCCCTTTAGGGGATTTCTGATGACTTAATGCCACAAACACGAATAGAATATTGTGAGCTGAAATGAAAAGCAAGTCTGGTTACTTGCTTGTCCTAAAACTGCAGAATAGGGACTGTGCTGGTTTCAGGCAGGAATGAGCTCCTCTTATTCACAGAGCTGGCTGGCCTGGAGCAGCCAAGGGTTGCCTCATTCCATTGGTATGTCAGTCTCACTGCACATGCACAGTTCTGGGTGGGAGGAGACCTGGGAGGGGGTGGTGGTGGTGGTATTAAGATCTTGGGCTAGCTTGATAGATGGGTCGTTAGCTCTTTCGTTAGTGCTTGGTGTGGTTGTTAGTGATGGGGCCAGTTAATTTTCTTAGTGGGTTGAGGGGTCAGCTGGTTTTCTCCTAACTCTCAGGCTCGAACTCTTGCTGCTTGGGACCTGATTGTCAGTCGGCGGGTGGTAAGCAATTGTATCATGGGTTCTATT
>NW_010268163.1:1749-3307 GCF_000690775.1 Eurypyga helias
CTGATGGCTGCCGTGCCGGACATGCTGGAAGTTCAGTACAAACTGGAGTGAAAGGCAGCCAAGTGGTATGCCACGACTGACATTGCTAGTGCCTTTTTCTCCATTCCTTTGACAGCAGAGTGTAGGTCAGAGTTTGCTTTCACCTGGATGGGCATCTAATACACCTGGAATCGATTGCCCCAGGGATGGAAGCACAGTCCTACCATCTGCCAAGGAGTGATCCAGACTGCACTGGAACAGGGTGCAGTGCCAGAACATCTGCAATACATTGATGATGTCATCATATGGGGCGACAGAGCAGATGAAGTTTTTGAGAAGTGGAAGAAGATCATCCAAATTTTTTGAAAGCTGGTTTTGCCATAAAGCAAAGTAAGGTCAAGGGACCTGCACAGGGAAGGGAGGGAGGGAGGAAGGAAGGAAGGAAGGAAGGAAGGAAAATCAGTCACCACCAAGAATATAGAATATTTTGGACTCTAATATTCTATCAAGTGCTAAGAACCCTGGAAAATATGTTTTCCTTCATTTGAGGTTAGAAATCAAGATTCTTTCAGGAGTTTATCGCAGAACAACAGAGTGAGGGTTATGTCTCTGTGGAAACCAATAATGAGGATATGCCTAATAAGCAAGGGATACAGCAGTGTGACTGTATTTGATACTGGGCAGGTAGGATTGATTAGAGTAAGGAACATGACTGTAACGTTGCAGTGTAATTGCTGCACCATCAGTCATGGACTAAAAGTAGGAAACTGTGTAAGAGAAAAGAGTCAGGTGAAGCTGGAGAACAGGTCTCAGGGGTTGGATGGTGTATTGGGAACCCCACAGAATGCATTGTGTTTGAGGACTCAGTGATGTTGAACAAACCATGTCTGCCCTAATGCCCCTTGCACTCAAGGCTTGAGCAGCCTATACACTAGCTTGAGTAGCTGTATGGGAACTTGCAGCAATGCCCTGTGCTGGGCTGTGCTGTGCACAAGTGGGGGTTATGACAGAGGTCACATCCCCACCTGTCAGGAAACTTTGTATTAGCTGAACAACTTGCTATTATAATCCCTAAGTTATAAAGCCTTTGAGAAAGGTAAACTGTATGTGGATCAAGGGGTGGAATGTATTGATCCTGACCAGATGACAGTTGTACATCGAGGAATTAGTGATCCACAATACATTTAACCTGAGCAAGCCCAGCCCTGTGCTGTGCCGCACTGCACATATATTGTGGCCTTCATGCTGTGTTGTGCTGCACAATCCCTTGGCTGCAGGATAAACTCTGCCAGCTCATTGTAACTGCAGGCAGCTCCCACATGGCACCAGTAATTACTGCACCTGCGTGGCCTTGCCTTTGTGTGATAGAGCAGCAAGAAGTCTGCATGAGAACGTCCTTTACGAATATAATTGTTTTCTTGTAAAAAAATAATACATTATCTCAAATGTCCAAAAAGCTAAGCACTTGTCTCCATGGATGGGATCAGCACAGTATGCTGTGGGAAAATCCACCCAGACTCTCTTCAATGCTGCACAAACCTGGGGCTTTCAAAATGTTGGGGCAATCCCAAGCACAAGT
>NW_010268164.1:0-4614 GCF_000690775.1 Eurypyga helias
CGCCGGGCGCTGCCTCAGGGCCGCCCGCCCGCCCCACCTGGCGCCGCCGCGAGGAAGAGAAGCCGACAGGGAAGGGTTTTTTATTTTTGACGCCATAGGTGTGCAAGTCAGTCATACATTGAGAGGTTACGAAATGCGAGGCAGACATCTGGGGAAAATACCGTATTTCTGATGCGGGATTAACTGCATCGTTGAGTGATTGTAACAGGAAACGAGGGGCCTGAAGTCCTTGTCAAAGACCATTTTCTCCACCAAAGCGCCTGTTACCAAGCACTAACAGAAAGCAAAGGCTTTGAAAGTCACCCAAATTCTCTTCTCAGGGCATGAATTTCTTGCTTTTCCTGTCGGTTTTACTTAAAATTCTTTTTAGAGTGCAATAAAAACTCGGTGAAAATACTGCTGTCTACATCATAAAACAAAAACGACTTAAATGCAGTTGTGTTCTCATTTCCAAGCCACATTTCAGGTACAGTTCCTTCGCATCACACCTGATGTAGGTTTAGTCCTATTTTCCATGTGAAAGGGAAATGCAAGTTCTTCTCGATCTACATGAAGCAACTATTAGAATAATATTAACATCAGAATTTATCAAAACAAACACATGAGACCACAGATCAACAACGCAATTTCTGGGCTGAAATATTCAAGCTAATCACATTACCTGAGAAATGTGTGTGGCCTGTGGGGATCCGCAAAGATCCGTAAGTCAGCCACGTGCTGGGGTGGACTACAGGTGTGCTTTAGCAAGCTGGTGGTCCCACAAGTCCCAGGGTTTGGATGCTGAAGATTGAATTCCACATTTGGCCACACTTCCGCTGGACTCTGACACATCAACAGTTTGAAGATTGCACGCGTTACTGAAAACACTCACCAAGAGGAATACAAGTGGAGGATTTGGGAAATGAAGCAGAAATAAATAAATTATAAAACCGGTGAAGAAATACCTATTTGAGTTCACTCAACTTACACGCCTTTCAGGATTTGGAAAAAATAATTTCCATTAAATGCTGCAAACTTCAATCAACTCTTTGCTTAGCTACCAGTTCACCACACACGTTTGTCCGATTCTTCAAAAAATATAATCAGCTGATAAGACATAACCTGATTCAAAACATAACTACATAAAAATTGAAAGAATGTGCTCATTTATTTTTTAAATAAATATGCCATAACTTGCTGCATATGTAATAATTTTAGAAAGGGGGATTTCAAAATCTTTTATTGTGCATTAAGTGGAATCCATATTCTAGTGTGCCCGAACCAAGGTTTAAAAAGGCACCCAGCGATGTGGGCATCCTTGTTTTTTGGATGCCTGATCTGGCACATTTTTTAAAGAGCGTAAGTTTGAGAAACAAATGCACACTGCACCTTTAAACACCAAGGACAAGAGTCCTGACCATGTAACTGAATCAGAAATTTGCTGCTGGCTTCAGGAGAACCAGGATTTTTCATTTTCTGATCATTTCAGGAAAAATGCATCTTTCCAATTGTTTCAGCTTAGATAAATAAAAAATGAACCCTAAAAACCAGTTTTTGAGTTAAAATTTTCAATCGTAGAAGCCCATAGCGAGTACTGAAAGTCTACTAGAAAATGAATCCTAAATTCTGGATCTAGTGGAAGGTGTCCCTGCCCATGGCAGGGGGATTGGAACCAGATGATCTTTAAGGTCCCTTCCAACCCAAACCATTCCATGGTTCTATGATCTATGGCTCCAGAAGTTTCGGAAGCTAAGCACTTCTTTGGCACTCAGATTTGAAATTCTGGCCGTTCATTGCATGAAACATAACAGAGTTTTAAAGGGTAATATGTGTATTTGTACTTGTGGTTGGTTGATTGATACCCGAACCCTCAACATTCTTTTACTTAACTCTAGTGTAAGAATTAACTAATTACTCCTATTTCCGCAAAACGTGCACAGCCAACATTCTCACTGTGTCAGGATTTGTTTTCAATCCAGAGCAATGAAATGCTTTTTGGTGGTCTTTAGCCATTTCAGGAGAAGGAAACTGCAGTACAGGTACAGAAATACAATACTTAGCTTCTCAGCCATGCTTAAAAAGCCTGATTCTAGCTATTGAGAGGTGTTCCCAAGACAAAGAGGATTCCTTCTTCCTGTGCAGCTCTCTTCAGAAAACAACTTTACAGGCCCTGCGGTAAAGCAAGGATCGGGAGCTGGGCGATGTTGCAGAGGTGCTGGGCAACTCCACAACCTTCTGAAAAGGCTGAGGGGCTGCTCCGACACCCTGCCTACAGCAGGATAGGCGTCACCACAGCAGCCTCTGGGCTCTGCCTCCCTGTTACGAGCATGCCCACGCGATGGAGAGGAGCAAAGACACTACTGAACAGGCTTCCAGCAAGCTAGCACCGCCCTAGGAAACGATCACTGCGTTAGGGCACTGCTGCAGTCTGGCTAATTATTCATGTTCAGAGGTTAACGATTAGACTTGGGAAGTAAGGCCGATTATGCCAGAAGCTGTACACATTAACATACCGTTTCTGGGACCAACCTAGTGCTTCTGCATGGAAGCACAGTGAGCCATTTAGCTGTATCAGTTCATTCTCAACTAGCCTGCATCTTGGACCTTCATTGTGCAATGCAGAAACACCCCTAGAGAATCCGCTCAAAATCTGGCTCCAAGGATAGGGTTCACAATTCCCTGAGATACTGCTGACAGCTGTTGCTTCTTCAGGTAACGAAAATGAAACAGACTGGGGACGGTCAGACAGCGTAATACACGCTACAGGGAAACGGAGGGATGATTGCTTCCAACATTCCTGCAAAGGTGAATTTTTCTTAATCTAATCTGGACATACTATTTTAAAAAAAAAAAAAATTAAGTTTCTGAAGTCTGTGCAATATAGGATAAAACCCTCCATAATGCCTTTTACACACTTTCATTCAAGTGAAAGCCTATTTCTTGCCAACATATCTCAGTGTTTGAATTGAAGTATGGGCATGATTTTTTCGAGACTGGTTTCTGGTTTTCAGTTTGCTTTCAACCTCTGCTTCTTCCAGAACCAGTAGCACATGACCCATGTCAGGTATGGCTACGGAGATGTGCATTTGCATTTCGCCTTTACTTAACTAGGAGCCGCCTCTTCATCGGTAAAGACCGCAGCTCATTACAACAATAAACTACAAGGCAATCGATTGTTAGTTTAAAAATGAAAAGCACCTCTCATCACAGAACCTGGAATTCATGAACAAGGTATTAATTAAGACCATGAGATCAAATTTTAACTCGCTGAAAATAAAACCAAAGTCTTCGCACCATCACACTTACCGTTGCAGTGTCGCGAGAAGGCTGACATCAGCCATCATTAGGCCCTTTTCCTGCTCGAGTACGCTCCGGCTTTAGGACATTCCCACCTATATACCGAGCTATGCTTTCCCCCAGTTTAGCAGCTGAGGATGTGAAATGACTTGGCTGTAAAATGAGGGGAAGAGTCTACTGCATCTCTGCAGGATATGGCCGGAAATGTTAGAATTAATCATTTAAAATTTTGACATTGTTTCTGTTACCAGGGATTGCAACTGGCCCTAGGCCTAGAATTAAACAAGTACTGCCCTCCGGATTTTTATTCTTCATTACATTCTTAAAAACATTAATATTGAAGAAAAAAAAAATGAAAAAGTCTAACTAAAGAGACGCGAGAATACATGAAAGACATTCATGTGATTTTTTACACACAGCAAAGGCTCCATGATAAATTGCATTGGTCTAGCACCCTTGTAAGCCATTAGCATTTTCTGGAAGATGATGATCACTTATTTTTAGCTTAGAAAATTTACTGTTTTGTTCAGCTGATTTCCCCATAGTTGACTAATTAATGCAGGCTTTAAAACTGCCTGGTTTTATTTTTAGACTGAATCCACATGATTTCAGTTATTACAATAGTTATGTATTTTGTTAATTCTGTTCATTTCTCAACAGAATCTACTTGCCTTTACAAGCGTACCTAAGGATATTATCTTGGCAGAACAACAATTTGCATGATTAATTTGGAGTGGCAGAAAAGCTGTCTGGCACTCCCTGTGGGCACACTTTCTAAGGAGAGAAGCAGCTTAGCTTTCCATGCCACAAAAATCAGTAGGACCAAACAGATTACCTCCGAATATCTGTTTCTCAGTGCGAGGCGCCATTAATCCTTTTCTGTGCTAGCCAGCAGTCTCTTTGTCATAATAAAATTGGATTTTCACTCCACAAAGAAAACAAAGCGCTGCAAAAAGCTGAAGTATTCTCTTTTACCTTGAAAGCCAAAATAATTTAGCTGCCCCTTCACATATGTATTTCCCCATCACCAGCAGTCTAAGTGCTCTAATTGTTACGATTATTAATGTTCCTAAGGCCTCTGTGTGGTGCGTGGATAATCACTGCTTTACAGCTCAGGAAATACTTTTGAGGCAAAAGAAGAGGTGTCTTGACACTTCAACTTGTGCCAGTTCTCCAGACTTCCTGTCTCCCAGAGGCTGGTTATTTAACCATAACCAGCATGCGGAGCTCATGGCTGTGCATCCGACAAGAGGCTTACTTTCACTGGGTTCCGATTTCAACTATTAGGCAAAAAAACCCACCGGTTTTACTCTGAGTACTGATTATCTTTTTTTTTTT
>NW_010268165.1:0-203 GCF_000690775.1 Eurypyga helias
GGGAAGCGTCGCGCTTTCTCCAGCGGACGCAGCACTACGACGGCGTGCTCTCTGCCCTGGTCCAGGCGGGGCTCCGACTCCTCTTCAGCTCCTGCCAAGAGGAGACCGCCGGCCTGCTGAAGGAGCTGGCCTTGGTAGAGCAGAGGAAGGACGCCACCATCTGCGTGCCGACTGAGGTGGAGGGCCGCAAGCGGGAAACGCTC
>NW_010268166.1:0-1764 GCF_000690775.1 Eurypyga helias
CCTTTCCCCCTCACCCCCATCCCCACCCTCCGCTTCAGTGGTCAGCAGTAAGCAGGAGGGCTCCATTCCTGTTTTTCAGGTTATATTGCGGCAGCTGCACAGTCTGTAGCTCAATATGAAAAGCATTCATTTCCAAGATTTAAAATTTCTGTTTATGGGTACAAATTATTCTTCCTGCTCATGAAAATGCCACTGGATCCACAGCGGTCATGCTGCCTGCCATTGCCCATCCTGCTTGCTCTAAGGAGGGGAGCTAGAAGAGGGGAAGATGTAGATCACTGGTGAGTTCGTGGCAGGGATTCACATAAGGAATGTAGCTTTATGTTCGCTCTTTTGGGATTTCACAAAACTCCGGCATAAACCGGGAGATTAGTTTCACTGCATGGCCCAAAGTGCAGACAGGTGTGGTCGCTTGGGCTGGACTGCACTGTGACAACCTGAAACGGTAGGTCTGACAGCCAGGCACCTGTGACTCTTCTCAGACACCAGCCTGGGCTTGCTTCTCACTGCATACTACTCCTTGGATAAACAGAAAAATACAGAAAGTTTTAAATATTAATTCTGAAAAAAATTAATTTGAAACTTTGTATAGTTCTGTTAAATCCTCAATGTAATAAGAAATGAAGCAAAGTGTTAGTGTTTGCACTTATTGTTTCAACTTTGTACAGGATCTTCATTCAAATGTTTGCTTAATGAATGATTAAAACTGTTAAAATTGAGCTTTTCTTACCAAACAATTGAGCAAAGATTTTGTTCACACACTTTGAGCAGGACACCTTAAAGGGAAGGCAGGGGAAAGTTTTTTGCAGGATCATTTCTCAGAATGGTTCAAAAGAAAAGATGAGTTTGAAAAAACTCAGGGGATTGCACAGTAAAATTGTACCTGACGTAGTTGAGACAGAGGAAAAGCAGCACTTTTCATAACTTGATTTCTTGGGGTGGAAGAGGGGAAAAAAGTCACTAAGGTACACGGGGAAAAAGATGGAAGGTTTATTATTTTCAGATTTTCTATTCTTTTTCTACAGATCTTATTTGACGTACAGGCAGCATCCTGACAAATGTAGACCCTGAGTATTGTCAAAATGACCAACTTTCATCATCTTGTTCTGGTGGTAGAAAGGTCCAGCACGTTAGCAATAATTTCAAATCTTTATGGCATCAGCTTCTTTCAAGATGATTTTTCTGTGACCCATTTAATTTTGCATTTAGCATTGCCTGCTAAAATGAGGCCACACTTCAGAAGGCTTTAAACGCTGCAGGATGAAAAAAAAAATCCTTAAGGTCTGTATTATTTCACATTGTTTTGCAGTTTTGACACAGAGGCAAAAATATTAATAACTTTAGTATTGATTAAACTGCTGATTACCATTGTTATCTTCAGGTTCTTAACATTGCTAGCTGATATTGAGCATTTCTTATTGCTAACACTGGGAAACCTTAAAGGCTACTTTGAAGGAGAACGAGAATCAATTGTGGATCTTTACTGTAGTGACAAAAGAAAATCCTTTCTGAAAAGCAGAACTAGTGCATGAATATTGACTTGTAAGTCCATTGCCACAATACCTTTTTGCTCTTCCTTTCACAAATCCATTTTAAAATCCTACTAACAATCTAAAGACTTGAAATTCTTTACGTCCTCAGTAAATAGCAAAACAATTGGAAGCAGCTGCATCAGAGTGGGAGGCAGCAGGCTGTGAGTGCATAAACTCTGCTGGCTAAAGAGACAGTATGTCAGAAATTAGAGAAATGTTTCAGACGGTTCAG
>NW_010268166.1:1777-17213 GCF_000690775.1 Eurypyga helias
ACCATAGACTTTTGGTACATCCCAAACATCACTGAACCACCTCTACCATTGTGACATTAGGGAGTCAGATTTGCTTTGGCAGTTGCAATGGATGCAGAATTTTCTAAAGGGCAAAGTGTCAATCCTGCTCCTACTAGAGCCAGTGAGACTTTACCAGAGAAGTATTTCTGGAAACTCCACCTGTATCTTGCTGTCAATGTGAAACACAGGTTTTTGGAGTCTATTTCATGCCAAAATAGACCTCTTGAGAGTGGAGGAAGAAGATAGTACCTATAAGAAAAGAAAGCCTAGAAAACATCAGTCTTGAAATAAATGCAGGCTAAAAAACACTAAGAAAACCCACTGCATAACAGGGAAAGAAGTAATGCAGAAGTGATGTAAGATGTAAGTTGAATATTAAAGGAGAAACAATGTTACAATGACCTTCACCGAGTAGTTCTTTGAGGCATGTCACCACCGCTTTTAGTTAGGTTTGGCAACATCACAACCACTTTGATTTCAGTTCATCAAGGAAAAGAAGCGCTTTATGCCCGCAACTGAAGATTTTTCTCCCATGGGCACAACGTAAGTCAGTAGATTTGTGGTCCTATCAGTGGGATAACCTACCTTACTAAAGCTAACAAAAGCTTTCAACAAGTTGTCGAGCAGGTCAGTACCTGTTTCGCCCTGCTGCCGAGGCTACCAGTTACTGAGGCCAGGTGAAGATATTTTGACTTGTTAGGCAAGGACCCCAGAAAGATACAAGAAGGTAAATGCTACCAAAAAGTGCAAGTACCAGAAACAGATCAGTGCTTAGCACAGATTTCTGCATGAGTCCATTAATTACATCAAGGGACACTTCCTTCCTTAATGGCATTATAATGAGGAAAAGCTGAGTATTTAACTAACTTCAGCAATTGGTAACGCTTGTGGAGAATTTTTAATGCATTACAAATGCAGTACTAATTGCTGGAAATACGTGTGTACAGGAATCAATTGAGATTTGATTATTTGGTTTCTATTTTTGTTAGCAACAGTTTTCAGCTCTGATAGTAACAAAGCCAAGCATCAATATGTTCTCCAAGACACGCTAAACCAAATATTTCACTAGCACCCCTTAACTTGCTGCTGCAAGATTTACTGGATGAGGGAAAAATCATGAATGAACTTTATCTTGGTTTTGCGGCTTCATTAACCTGGATGAAACCTGATGTTTCAAGCAGTGATCTCTATCTTTTCCACTCTACTAGGCTGCTGTAGAGCTGCTTTTTTAGTCAACTTAAGAGAGAACATAGTTATGGAAAGAAGAAGGTATAAGCAACCTGAGAGGGTCTTGTGGACAAGGTACTGCCTATGAGCCATAGCTTGGGAATAACAGACTTACACCCTGGCAATTGTTTTAATGTGGATTTTTTCTGCTGCTCTGAATTAATCTATGTCTCTGATATCAGGGTGAGTGTCTGCCATTAATGGTGGGGTGAAAAAGGAGGAAAGGGAGGAAATCAAAGAAGGCTCTGACACCTCCTTTTAATTTATAAAACTAGTTTAATTAAAAATATGCAAGTATTTTAAAATTATGTGTTGATTAAAAATTCTGGAATATAAATTGGTTAGCTAATCTAGAAAAGAGCTTGGTTTGATTTTTACTATTTGACTTTTTCTGTCAAGACTTAGTAATTGGTAAAGACCTAGTGCTGAATACATTATAGAAATGTTAATGTAAGTCCATGTACAGGGTGGAGTGGTATAGCCTTCTCTGTCAAACAGTTTCACTGCAGTTCAATAAAAACATCTTTAACTATATCAAAGGAAGCTTCTCAGTCATGATGTGTCATGTGGCAGGTTTTTATTTTTTTCTTACAGTAAGCAGTACAATAACATGACAGTTTTTCCTTCCTGGTATATATCAAAAGCAGTGAATATTTAATGCAAATAGACATGTTTATTCTATATCAGAACTGAATGAGTTTATAAAACTAGCCCCATTACACTTATCTTCCTCTTATTCCCAGTTGTTACATTCTACTACCCATTAGTATGCAGCAAAAATTAAAGCTGGCATCCTTTCCTTTGAACTAGTGCAGAGCCAAATAATGATTTCACATATAATGGTGTTGACCACCAAATTAGACTGAGATTAGATAAGATGTAATATCTTTACTCAGTTCGGCTATGAGCTATTACTGAAAATCTAAGGCTAACAAACAAAAAACAGGAGGGAGTGTCATCATTGCCCATTAAGATCAAAGAAGCAAACATTTGATAGCTATTTGGTTTTTCTTGAATACTCATAACCTTCTTGATATGGAAAAACAAGATAGCCAACAGATATAAATGGTGACATCTTGGGGAAAATAGCTTCTTAAAACTCTTACTTAAATATACCTCTTTAAAACTCAAAATGTCTAATTAATGAATACTTCCTGATACATTGTTTTATGTCCCCAGTTAAATATCCATTACACTTATACTTGCAATGTTGTTATGATCCTACTTACCTTAAAAGTATTTTACAAAATTGCTCAGTGTGACAAACCACTTAAATTATAATTCTCAAATAATATCAAAACATCTTCATGTCCCCTAATGTATTCCTAATCCAAGAAATTAATGTTATACTGCATTAACAAATCAAATGTCTTCCTGTATTTTAAAGTAAAATAATTCCTCTTTTTTTTTTTAATTTTGCTTGCCCACAGAGTTTCCCAACAGCTAGGTGTCTATGGGTATGTGTTTAGATACTGTATTATTTTACAGTATTTAGAATTAAGACATAATGATTATGGCAAGACTAGATAATACAGTTGCATGTGGTAATAGAGGACTGAATTAAGGATATGCCTCAGCTTGTATTTTAATGTTCTGTTTCTTGCTACAGCTTAACATAAGGATTTTACATATGGATCCTGCACATGAAAGCTGCATATGAAGCACTGGTTAGAGCATGTCATATCACATATCATCCGGGATATGTGACTGGACTTTTTCCTGCATGGGAAGAACTGTGTAAGGAGGAAGGTATGTGGCTGGTTCTCACTCCACTATTGAGCATAGAAACAGCTGGGATGTGCATAATATATATGGAAATGAGATGCATTATTATTGGCAACAGGGACCAGACGTAGGCTAGATACAGCTTTTTATGCTTCTGTCTCTTAATTTGCCATAAAATTGATGAGTACGGATTAAAGATCTGTTTGGACAACCTTGAAGGCATGGAAGTTGAAAACAAACAGAAAACCTTTATACAAATTAAGGTTAAAAGAACTTTGATATAGGCAGCTCAGAAAATGTAAAGGGTGAGATTCTTAAGAAAATGGTGCTGTCATAGATCCCAACAACCTCACAGAGAAGTGCCAGATGTAAACCTTCGTTAAAGATAAGATAGATACCACTCTAAAAAGATTAGTTGCTTGAATGAAAAATTGTTTGGTTTTGCTTTGAAGATTATTACTAAGATACTGAGGACTCAGAAATAGTGGGTGCTTTAAAGTCTCTGAAAATCAGAATCCTTCAAACCCTCAAACTGAGTGCACTATTGGTCATGTTATAAATTTGCTTCCACCTGAAGTCTGCCCAATATCTCCTTCCGCAGAATGGTCCTTTGCTGTCAGATTTCCTTCAATCCACAAACCTTTCTGAATGGTTGCTTTTAACATGAAAACAGTGTTTATACCTTTTCTGTCGTTTTTAGCACTTGGAGATGGGGTTATCTTCTGCCGCATCACAGAACATTGTTCTTCTATGGCTGAGATTCATTTCATTGAAGGTGGCATGAGGCATATGCAAAGGAGGGCAGATTGAAAGGTTTGTGCTCTGCCTCCCCGTGATGTAGATAAATGTAGGCCTATTGTGTCTTTAGTGTTGTTGAGTCAGAACATTTCTCAACTGCCAAAATCACACAAAAATAGAATGGATACACAACTGGCATCACACTATGTATGACATACAAACTAACATTTTCACGGTGTGCCATCAATTTTAAAGTCTATTTCTCAGTAAGCCTTGCACAGGGAAGGCTTTCTTGAATGAGAAGTCGCCAGCAATGTAACATTATTTATGGGATTGATCACACAGTATGTGTGCTATAGAAAGAAAAATATTATTGTTTGTGTTACTGTATGCAATATTATTTTTAATAATGTGCATAATTTTAAACTCCCAGAGTAGGATCCAGAAACATATATCTCCCATCAGTTTTCAAACTTAAAGTTTTATAGACTTCATATTTACTTGTTCAATGTAAACTTCCCCTTAGATTTAAAAAGAGTGAAGTGTGTTTACTGTCCAACTTGTTCTGAAAAAAATTCATGGCATTTAGTCTGGCAGTTTGTGTATATGGCTTGTCTGAATAATTCTTCACAAAGAAGAATAATTTTTCAAGCAGAAATGTTTTCTTCAGTCCATTGAGCAATTTTACAATGGAAACATGAAACTAAATCTTATGTTTAAAAGCCTGGATTGTAGAAAACCCTTGAAATGTTACAATGGAAATGGCAAAATACTTTTTCATACAGTAACAAACATTTTACTTGAAGGGGAGACAAAGTCTACATTAATAGATGCTGTCCTAAGATATGAGAAACATTACTGTGTACAATTCATCACAGGACACACTTTTCCAGTAGGAGATGTTTCAGGAAATGGAATTTCTAAGAGGTTCCTGTACCCCAAATCCTGAAGCTTGACATTCCCTTGTGTTGCAGAACCCAGAAAGGATGAATTTTATGGTAAGAATAAAATGAGAAATGTGTGCCTATTTTATGTATGCTCCATGTAAACTATGAATTTTTATAAGTAAACATCAATATTAATCAACATGTTTGTTTTCCGTATTTACGTGCAATAAAATGTATGCATGTCTATAAAGGTCTAAAATTAGCATTGCTTGTTTTCCCAGAAGATAGTCCCACCTGAAAAATTTAGCCCACAGTATGGAATACATTATTTGTGCACCTTTTAATTGATAATTAAATATATGTGAAGATTGTTTATTTTGAGGGAAATACAGAGTGGCATCCCTGAGCGCACTCTGCTGTAAGTCACTGTGCCAGAGCAGGCTGTTCAATGGTCTAGTGTTCAGCAGTTTGTAACCAAGCAATGCTGTGTTGCCGGCAACTCCAATCCCATCTCTGCTTTTGCTGTATGTTTGCATTTCTCTCCAAGGGTATATCCATCAAAAATGCTGACAAGCAACACTAATCAATGTATATCAAAGGACTCAGTTATGGTTTTGGTATGAGGCTTAGAGTATGTGTGTCATGGGAGGCACTGGAGGTGCTTGTAGTTAGCTGAATGGATTTGTCCAGGGAGGAAGAATATGAGACCTATGCTATCTGTCTTTTGGGGCATTGAGGGGTTCAGGTTTTTTTGAAGTGTGTGATTAAATGAGAGTCAGTTCCAGATGTCTCTTTGTTATGGCATTTTCTAGACTGCAGAAAAATACATCATGGTATTTGAATAACAAATGATGTAGTGATAGGAAGCACCTGATCATTATTCCTCCACACAACAGGAAGCTATCAAGGTGACATTCAGACTTAATGACTTGTGCAGACTCCGTAGCATTGAGGAGTGCTAGCAAGTTTAAGTTCCAGATAGAATCTGTAATAGCCACAGAGAGATATAAATATTATTTGAAACGTATTTTGTACATTCTACGAATCTAAAGTATTCTTTAAAGACAATAATAATATGAACTTATCTACTTGTACTTCTGTTGACTTCTGTGCTTACAATTGACAGCCTCTAAGTGAACTAAGAGCAGGCTTCTGTTTGAAGAATTTATTACAGACCTGCCTGTTCAATCTTTTGAAAATCAAAAATCTGAACTTTGAAACACACCTCTTTTTATAAGAACAGTGCTTTTACTAGGCTTGCAACACATAATGGGGGCTGTGGCTGTTGATTCATGTTATCAATATTGTATATACTTCTGTCTGTCCATAACTGTTTCAATGTTTTCTTTATGCATTTTAGATTTTACATTGTAAAATGTAGATTGAGAGAAAGTTTATTTTTAAAAGCAAACTTTTAAGTAATTTTTACAGTCATGATAAATTCTCTGCTTCATTGACATTATTGTTTTGATAAGAATCATATGATTACATTTGTCTTGTCATGTTTGTGACCTGCATCCCTTTGATGTCCCACTTCAAGAAAACAGAACTGTTAGGCTCATGAATAATAAAATATATTTATTTTATTTTCCATTTTCCATTAATTCTGATTTTGAAATTTCATGTTTATATCATTGCATGTATATATAAAACCTCCATAAGACTGGATGACTTAGGATTATTCTCTGTGAAGTTCTTTCAGGGGTTGAACCATTGCCCACAATGTCACTGAAAACCAACTGAAATATCTGACTGTGGGTTCATTATATTCAATAAATGGGTTTTGCAGTTATGATTTGCACCTGAACTATGATTTCTCATATGTAAGAACTTCAAACAAAGATTTCTTTCATTTCACAGTGTAGACACAGTGATTACACAGTGACTATGCAAAAATATCAGGAATGTATTGAAAAGTATTTCATTTATATTTTGGCATCTTTTTTTCTTTATTTTTAAACTTAGGTGTTCTAAAAGAAAAAAATAATTTGGAATGAGAAAACAGGATTTTTATTTTCAGATTGAAGATGTTAAACAATATTTCAAGTCTCTAAGAGTTTTAGAAATATATTTGATACGACAACTGCATTTAACTGGGGATTTTTTGTAAAGATTTTCAGTGCTGATAAATCAGAATTTTCTAATGGAAAATTCTTATTGAATTTTTAAAACATTAAACATGTAATAAAAAGCTCTGGATCTGCTGATTTAAGTAGATCACCAATGTGACAGGCTTTACACCTAAACTCTTGATTCTGGGCTTCCTTATTTTAATGGAAATATGACAATTATTCCTATAAATTGTTCCCATAGAAAAACAACCAATACTGTGGTCACTTAGGCAAGGTATGTTTGCTCCCGCCTAGTTCAATGTGACTGCAGTGCTACCAGTCTGTCACCTGGCTATTTTGTGTATGCATGCTGCACTTCACACGTGTGTATATACATATGTATGTACTCAGATTTGGTATGAAGTGTAAAATGGATAGACTATTCTGAGTAACAGTTGCAAGAGTTCCCGCAGTTTGATTTCTCGAGTGACTGTTGAGACTTCTCTGCAGGGTTGGAGGTGGAGATTTTTACCATGGTTTAGATGAAATGCCCAATTGCTCTTGCAGACTTGCAGTTTGGTTCTGCTTTGGGCAATTATATGATCTCTCTTCTACACCGATGCTATTTTTGCAAAATCTGTGATTAATGTCTGACAGAGAAACAGGCAAACAGAAAGTCACATATGTCACTTATATGTCTGGTTGCATGACTCTATCTTGCAAAAGAAATGGGGATAATAAGAAGACTTGGATCCTGAAACTAGGATTTTTGTTATGTGGCTGATGGTATGCTGCTTCAGTCTACAGTCTACCTGGTTATGTTATATCTGACAGAGTAATACATGTGTAACATATGTTTAAAATTATGCTTGAATGTAGTGAATATTGTCAGGTAATGAGTTTTTTAACTCCAACATCTATTTGGAGAGGTAAGTACAATTTCCTTCTCACTGATCTTCCTGACTACTTCTAACTTAAGTGGCAAACCTTTACACTGATGCAAACAAATTTAGTAATGCAGTTTCCACTTAACACTAATAGGAATTTTACAGCTAATTTCCTGTGCATCAACTGGAAAATATGCCACTTAATATAATCTAAACATGTATTTATATCTTATTTATTCTCTACTATTAGACAAAATGCAACATTGCATAGTTCCATAATTTACTTTATATGATATCCTGGAATAATATATAATATGCCCTTGTTGGAGAAAACACTTTAAAAATGTTTTGATTTTGAATCGAAACTATAAGATAAATCTGACCTTCTTATGGGTACACAGTTTGTAAAAAAAATCCCAAAGTGCAATGAAAACATATCAGTCAAGCTGGAGAATTTTATTTTGGAAACTGTGATGACAAACAAAATGAGAAACACTTCTGATACATATACTAAATTTTAACCTAATGGAATCATATAGGACATAAACAACTGTTATTTTCTTTGCATAAGTAGCAGAAGAGAACAGACTTTATTTGAAACAGTAGAAAAATCTATCCAACTAATGAAAATGTGCTGTCCATACTTTTAACAATGTTCAAAGTGTCTGTCCTGAGTGATTATTGCACAAAGTGTTTGAATTCTGAAAAGTTCAAAGTTTGGCAGTTGCAGTAAAAAACAGGACAGTTTAAAAAAAAAAAATCTTTTTCAGCTCTGTCTTCCCCAGGGTATGTTTGATCAACCAAAGTCAATTTGAGAGGAAACTGCAAACTTCCATGAAGTGGCCTTGAAAATAAAAAAGGTAAAACGTTGACCTGCTGAGAGTATGTAAGACTTTGAAGTCCTGTAAACTACTTAGGGGAAAAGCTGTATGCAACCATTCCCGCTTTCTGTACAGAGGACACATGATATAATACTGATTTTCAGAATTTACTCACACTGAAGAAAAAAAACCTGGTAATGCTGAACTTGAACTGTTCCTGACATATTGTAGGCCTGTTATATCACGTACTATTAGTGATCAGAAATAACAATTACTATTGGCTAGTAGAGCTTACTGAAAATGAGAATGATTAAAATTTTGCTGCTTATGGAAATGTGAAGATTTTGCAAGACTCGGGAAAAGAATTGACCTTCCAAGAGGCATGCAGCATGACTACCAGCCTTAGAAGTACCAAGTGAATTTGGTATCTATCCAGTACACTTACTAGAATTATATGTACATTAAAACAACCAGGAAACTGACAATGAAAAACACATTATAAGATGGATCTAATATAATTAGGTGAATGCAATTAATGCAGTTGATTAAGTTACTTCTTCTGTGTTTAAATATATTGTACTATAGCTCCTTAATGTGTTAGAAGAAAAGATGATTAATAAGATGAATGATTGGTTTTGGTTTTTTTAATAAGTATAATACTGTGGCAATAAATTCAATGATCTGAACTGCTTAAAATAATTGCATTGTAGTAAGGGAAAAATACTAAATATTTCTAACATCAGGTGTCTTAGCAGTAAGAGTCTGGTTGTCATCTTGTGTAAGTTTTTATACTTTCATTTCTGCTTGCTGAGAATCTGGCCTTTAAACATAATGATTTAATTTCAAATCTGATTGAATATCTAATAAATTTGGGATTAGTTACTTCTTCAGAGAAAGGAACTCAGACTTACCTGAGGCTAGATCATTAGTTGTACGCACTTCAGTGGTCTGATAGGAAAGCGTGAGTTATATTGTGTAAATACTTACGCAGTATTAGAGGCAGAAGTATACTTTTTTTACCAAAGAAATATCTTTCTGTTTCAGAGGCTACTAGAGGTTAACTACCTTGTTCTCTCTTTTCTAGAGAGTAATTCTGCATAAGAGTTTCCTGTCATAAATCAGAAAGGGCTATGGATGTTCTTTGTGATTTAGCATATAAATGACAAAAGTTAGCATATGGAAGATCAATGTGGCATACACATCTTTCTTTTCTGTGGTATTAGATGGTAGGAATTAACGGCATTTACTGTGACCAGTAGCTGTGGGCTACTGCTGTGGGCTGATGCTAAGAATTACATAAGCAGTTTCATGGATTTTTAACCAAAACTTGCACGCTGGCAAACCTGTTAGCATGGGCACAATTATGCTCAGTGAACAGATTACACAGAGGTTTAGACCAACTCAAAGACCTCATCTTTAGGCTGTCTCTGTGCACTTCCACATACTGATGCGTTAGGTGGGGTAATTTCCTTCTCCATCACAGACATTTTTGAATGCATTTTTAGACTTCATTTATAATGTATTGGTTAAAAAAATCCAAAAGAAAACTTTTATGAATATTCCCTGTGCCTGACGTTATCTCCTGCCCTTATAAATCAGTTCCAAATAAAATAAGGAGATTCTGTATGAGAATGACATATTCCTAAATCCTATTCCAGTATGGCATAGGGTCCTCAGTCCTTTATATCTTATAGCATGCTTCATCAGTGAAGACCATATGGTTTCTATAATCCGAATGCAAAAGTCTTTATCCATCATCACTTTCAAGCTTTAACAGAAAATGTCACTGGGACCAGACACTATTTGCCTTGGTTCAGCTATCCTGTTTCAACCTAGATCCTGCATTTCACTTTTCTGCATCATTTACTTTGGCAGTGAAAGATTTACACATTACATCACATCTCGAAAACTAATTTTGCAAGGCAAAAATATAAGCAGGAGAGTCCTCAAAACCTAAGTTTTGGTATCCATAAGAAGCCAACACATAGAACATTACAGCATGCATACAAAAATTTTGATCTCAGAAGTGAATCGCAATTCTCTTTTTTAAGAGTATTTGCAGATGTAAATTATCTTTAAATTCAGATTTGAATTCAGTGCTAGTAGATCTAAAATATTTCCTGCTACTGCTCCCTAAGGCCTGTGAGCATTTAGGATGCTAAAGAAGTAAGTTTAAAAAAACTTTTTAATCTGATGTCTGGATATTTTCTAAGACACTTATCCCAATTAAGAAAGACAGTTTGAATTACAGTATTTTCTTTCTTTTTTGGTCTAAATCTAATTGTATTTGAGGGAGACTGTGATTTGTTTAGCTGGATGTATCTGTCTCAAGCTCAATGTAAATACGGCTGATGATATAATGAGGAAATAATAAGCCATAAAAACTAACCTAAAGATTTTCTTGCACTTTCCGCAAGGATATAGGTAGAGGGGCTAAGAAGTCCTCCACAGTTAGCTCACCAATTGAAGGCAATTTTAAAATATTGCTTTGGTGCTCAAAATTTAACTCACCTTAGCTTTCTCTTAAGGGGGAGGGGGAGGAGTCTTATACAGATATGGATAATTGAAGTACCATCTGCTTGAGGGACATAAACTTTCAATATAATGCAGACCGTTAATATGGATTAAAACACTGTCAAAGCTGTATGCCACCAAAAGACACTGAGACTGTTTTTCTGGCAGAACACCAACTCTTAGTAATTTATCTTAATATTCTATTTATATAAGAGCTGTAAGCTTAAGCATACAAGATTAATGAAGGTTGATTTCACTGCCCTCTTTACTGCCCATGCCTTCCAGGGCATTATGAAGGTGGCAGATTGCGAATTGTGAATCCTTAACACTTTGTTCAAACTCAGAGGTATCTCAGAAAATATAATTACCTGTAATTCCAGCCATGATCTCTTTGACTACGAGTCACAGTTAAACTATTCATCTTTTCCACACATCTTCCTTACAAAATGAGACGACACTAATAAATAGCATTTCATTACTCAGAAAACTGTTACCACTTTTATAATTTTAGCTCTGACACTGCATCAGTAGATTTAAAGAAACCGCAGGTGGCAATCGTTTATAGTGACACTGTCTTACTAAGTAGGCCACATTTTTTTTTTTTATTAGCTTTCTTAATTTTTTATCAATTTGCGTATGCTGTTCTGAAGTGGTGTTTTGTACTTGCATCTCAAGCTTATAGAGTCAGATCATACCCACTGAACATGTTTTCTTCTGAACCTTTGCAAGGCTCTTAGAATATCATGTCTCTCTGTATTTGGTCTTGGAGATACATTTCTTCTTCTGACAAGATGGATTAATTGGATGGATTTTCTGCCTCAGAATGGCATTGCCATTTAGTTTTTCTCCCTTTCCCTGTTCTTTGCTTTTATTAGTCTTTCTCACTTGTTTTTCCCTATTTCCAGAATTTCTCTGTACTGAGTCAATTATTGCTTTCTTCCTTCCCACATTGCTCCCTGTCACGGTCTAAACAGATGTGGATCAATATCCCTTAAACTTAAGTGTTTCACCTCATTATTTTGTGCAGTTTTATATTAAGCAAAAAGAGTTTGTTCATCAGTGCAGGACAACAGAGAAATTATAAGAAATCTTAATGTCTGAAAATGGCTTATGAAAAATGATTCTGTCCACAATTGTTCAACAAGATTGTACCTTTGGGCAGTTTCATCACTAATCTGCTGTTTTTCCATCTGTTACGTAGTCCTGAAAATTCTGTTTCTTAACACTTCAAAGATTACAATGTGTCTACAGAATGCATCATAATAAATGTGCTTCTGCATTAAGGTTTTGTTTGTTTTTCACTGTAAAACAGAGCTTTGCATCAGCAGGAGACAGAAGACATGCAACTCAGTTACATTAAGCCAAGCAAAACTTTATTCACACGTGCTATTTATTAGTGATGTATTAGATTTCCAGAAATATAGACTGTAAGATATAAACTGATCTAGAAATGGATGAAAAATGCTACATTATCAATAAAGTGATAGTTGTTGTTACTTAGGATGCCATTTCTATTAATCATGTGCAATAAGGACATTTAGTTGATTTCAGTAAGTGCTGTTTCACAATGATCATAATTAAGGTACTGTTATTGTAAAAATTAAGTTTTTGTTTGCAGGAAAGCAAAGCATCAGCTTTACCTCTGTGTAATAGTTAATCTTCCCAAACTCATATTAGACTATGGCTTGATCTATTTACTAAAAACCTTGAAGCACTTGGTGAAAAGGGAAATGATAAATTTTTTTCAGATGTCACCCAATTATTTAAATTAATTTAAATCTCAAAGGTTTTTTAAGGACTTTGAAAGCACCTAACAAATCCAGTCAACCTGACAGAGGAAAGTAAAATTCATGCAGATTTGACACACATTGGAAGTAAAAACCGTAACTAACTGGGAAAGGACATGCTCATCAGTATGTGTAGTTCCATGAAAACATTTGCTTTAAGCACGACAGATGTATATTCCCTCTACATCTTTATTTTCACTCTTGACTCCATGACTATTGCTACCATTAAAATACGAATATCTTCATCTTACAGTTCCCACACAGGTAGAGTGAAGGTAAGAAAACATTTGATTTCAATAGTAATTTTTATTCCTCTGTCATCATCTACGGTGTCCTAGGCACTTGCCAAACATTCAGTAAAAGATTTGGAGTACTAGAAGGCATTCAGAACCTAAGGACAAACAGGCAGAGGTTACAGGAAATGGATAGTGGTAAGAAGAGATTAATATATAGTGAGAGCATTTGTCTCCATAAAATATAGACATTCAAGTCACTATAAATGGGGCTGGCATACAAAATAAATTGCATTGCAGTTTCTTTGTTGCAAAGGTCACTATCTCTATAGTGGCTCTCATGGTATTTCAGGATGTTCTTCACAAGACTTTTTGATATTGCCACAATACTTTTATTTCTCCTTGTTATCCTATTACTTCCTTACCATCTTGCCAGCTTCCCCAGTACCTAACGCACTGATTACGTGCTCTATGAAGAGAGCTACTGTTTCTATTTAGACTGTAGAAACTGTTTTAACAGGAGGAATTAAAAAAAAAAAAAACACCACAATATTGATGGGTAAATAATGATTACTTATTAAACTAAAAACTCTGAACACCAGGGTGAAGTCAGTGGGCACTGTTTTTAGCTGCTCTCCTGTCCTAATATGTGATGACTTCAGGTTGGTTGCTTTAATGCCAAGCATTTGTTTCTCCTTGGTGTTATCTGCTTGCATAGATATTGTGACTCTTGTTTCACAATAGAAGAAAATTTCTTCTCCTCATTCATGCCATATATCCCACTAAACACTCTCAATTATTGTTAGCTGTTGTTACAAAGCAAACAGTAAGGATAATAAATGGAGTCTGACAACTAGTCCAAAGAATTGCTTAAGATACAATGATCACACAGGTCAGACTTCAAGATTTTTCTAAGGGCACTGAATTAGCCAATTACAGGGTTCCCTTTCCTCTCCAGGATTCTTCATCCCTGACAAGTGTCCATCTCTTTCCAAGACTTTTCTCCTCATAGCAGACTTTGCTTTTCAGCTCTTCAATCTGTCGGCTGGGACTTGGAAGATGTACATCATATTGGAAGCAGCAGCTTGACTTCCTTCTCCTAGGGTGACACAAGTAGCAATAGCTTAGTTTTTTTGTCTAAAACCCAACTTTAGATCACAATAGGTAACTGCAAAGTTAAACCTCAGGTTTAGATTACATATACTTGAATAAATGTTTATAATTTGATTTGAATTTTGAAATATCTGTTTGTGCACTCATCAAACAATTCTGCTATGGATATCCAGATACACACACAAAGATACTCTCTGTATTTAATAAAAATTAGGAATGTAGGATTAATTTAAAAAACCCCACCATTCAGCCTATATATCCAATGTCCTATACTAACAGTAAGAAAGAAATATGTAATTTCTAGGAATTATTACACTTTTTGAACAAGAGGTAGAGACTCACTTGTTCTAGGCAGACTAGGAAAGGTTTCTTTTCTTATTCTCTCTCTTGCTTCGTGAATTTCCCTGTAAAATGCTCTTCTCAATAAAGTTTTCAGTATATCATTCTCCAAGGAGTAAACTTTCACACCTATTTGCTGGCTGTGTGTGTGCAAAACATCTGTGCAACAGACAGCAGAATAATGTCTATGAGCAGTGTGTAGGGGGAGAGAAATGTTATATATGTCTTCGGTGGCACATCACGTGTTCTGACAACAGGATACTACCTGTCTGGACTTTGTACCCTGTAATATTCTTTTTCTTCTAAGTGCTTTTATACGTGTTTGAGAGTGAATTTATGGTTACAGCTATTGCTGCTGTCTTCGGTGGTCCCTTTCACATACTAATCACCATCTGGGCAAAGACATTGCCTCAATGCCTTTCATGCCTAGTCCCTTCTCAGCTTCAGTTCATGTCCTCCTGCTATAGATTTCACATTACCTCGTTGAATAATCCATTGGCATGAGAACCACACAAACTTTTTCTGTTAATCTCTAATGTAGCAGGTGGAAATTAACTTAATTCTCTTAACCTGTGCCCTTGATATTAAAATCTTGATTTTCTTTGTTTTTACAGTTTTTTCCACATTGCAAAACATAGTTCAGGAAAGTCTAAGACTGTGTGTCAGACCTGGAGAAAAAGTTAAGAACAGCTGCTTCAATATATTTTGCTTCATTTCCCATATCTACTAGTTAATATTCTTGATGGAATTTGATGGACCACAACATCTAAGAACCTGTGCTGAAGTACTGCAAGAAGACAGGATATGTTTTGGACCACCTCAGAACACATTTTAATTTAATTTAATTTTATTTTATTTTATATATTATTTTTCAGTTTGCAGACGCTTTTGCATGAAAAATGAGGATTCTGGTATTAAATTTTAACTGAGGATATAGCCAAATATTTTCTTTACAGAAAGCATAAATTACTATTTTTTTCTTCTAAGCAAGTTGCTTTAAAAAAATTAAACACTCCATCTATCTCCAATTTATATTCTCCTTTTTGTCTTCCACATTTCATTACATGTCGTTTCCTATTACTTATTGCTTTTT
>NW_010268166.1:17301-46378 GCF_000690775.1 Eurypyga helias
ATTTCCTTTCATATGTTTCTACTTTCTTTTCTACTTTTAAAATATATTTAACACCTCTTTTGTTCTCTCCATCTCATTTTCCATATTGCCACTGTCAATCAGTTTAAATACGCCTTACATCATTAATTTTCTGTCACTTATGCATTAGGTACCAGGAATACATTTCCACTTTCTCTAGATAGTCTGTGAAATTCTTGCCCCTTCCGGGATGGCGGTGGGGGTGGGGGGTAGGGGTGGTGGAGGGGGGAGGTTGGTGGAGTTCTCCAGCAGGAGTACTGATATTTCCATATTATCTTAGCATATGAGAAACAACTGATACATTTTATCCAGTGTGGATATTTTATCTATGTGTGGATCCAGCTGAATATTTTTTTTGGATTTAAGAACATAGTGATTATTGTCAGAAAAGATCATCTTCCACAATCACAAACAGTAGGTGTTTGATCAAGAACATTAGTGTCATCAACATGCATTCCCATAATACGATGTACAGGAAAGACTGAAAGCTACAAAGACAGAGTAAGGAAGGTAGTGGTTTGTTGCTTTCCAGAAGCCCTGGTATTATTATAGGTATTAATATAGGTATTATTTCATAAAAATCACATGGATTTTTGGGTACTGGACCATACATCAGCTACAAAAAGAAAAAAATACCAGAGCCTGCCTCCCCCACCCCTAAATAACCCCCCCAAAATTGTTCCATTTCTGTCTGAGCAGAAAAAAAGTTATTTCCTGACTGCTAATTTGTTGATCATTTTATCACTGAATGTTAGTAACAACAGAGCTCTTGTAGGATAACTCACATTTCAAAATTCATGTAGATAGAATCCAGAGCAACAAAGGATATAAGCTGACTTATTTTCTTCAGTTCAATACATATTTTGTTTTCAGAAAATTAATTTATCCTTGTTTATGTTACTCAGCTACTACTTAATTACTACTGAAAAACAACACCATTTTAATTTTCTGCATCAGAACCTGGTCTTGATTTTGCAAGGAGCCAAAGGCAATTTCTAACTTATTTTTGAACTGTGAATTTCAGCTGCAACCAGGTAACTTAGTTTTTAGTTTACACTGTAAAAGACTTTTATTTTTAAGTAAATAATACTTTGTTTATAACTTTTAAATGTAAGACACCTATAAATATGTGGCAAGTGGCACCAAAAGTCCTTGAGGAACATATATTAAATTGGTTTTGTTGTACTAGAGTGTCTTTATTCTTGTTTAGCTTTTGTACAACCTGCAGCTACCAAGTGTTCCTTCGCAATGAAATTCAAGTGTCTCCAAAGGTCAAGAACAATCTTGCTTTTAAATGGAAGAAGAGAGAATGACATTTCATTGGTTGTAAATTCAAAATTTATTTATTTAGTTTTACTTTTTAGAAAACGTCTTGGCATAGTGTTTGTGTACTGAGCACTTATAGTTTGAAATCACCTCTAAAGTTTCCTGCCCTTGACCTGTTTTTAGCAGTGGTATATGGTATTCCTTATAATTTCTTTTTTCCACATAAAATGACAGCTGTGCTATGCTGTATCAAGATGAAGGTACGGAAGTGGGAAAGATTTAATTTTTTCTGCTTGTTTTTCATGCAGTGACAAGCACAATTTCTCATGAATAGGGGAAAGATCTGACACTGACCTGTAGTCTTAATTTTCAAATCATACAATATCACAAGTCATGTATTACAAAAATAGCAACATCCATCATCAATATATAGTAGTTAATCTATATTGAAATTAACAAGTTGCCATCTAAAATGAAGTTTTTTAAAAATTTAGTTAAGGTTGACTTTAGCTTAATGATTAGGCTGATCATGAACATGAGGAGTCCAGATTCATGATTGCCTGAACAGAAAGAATGGGGTTTTTCCATGCCTTGGAGGTGAACAGTGAGAGAATAAGATGCAACAGTTGCAATTTTTGCATGTTTTAACAAAGGAAATTGAGATTAGACATAAGAAAAACTTCACAGTGAGAGTGGTTAAGCACTAGGACAATTTGACCAGAGAGGCTGCAGAATCTGCATCACTAGAGGTTTTCAAAACTGTCTGGAGTCCTGAACAACCTTTGAAGTTAGTCCTAGTAAGCAAAAGTGTGGACTAGATTACCTTAAGAGGTCCCTACCAGCCTAAACTATTCTGACTCTCACTGACATTCAGAGGGCTCTTACACAGATTATGGGAAATCCATGTTCAAATTCATGCTCTGTCCTAGTTAACGGGGAGATATGAATCAGGGGATCTCACAGCCTGTTGAATGCCAATTCCACAATGTGCTTAATGTCTATTTCTTTGTCTCTTGACCCTACATTAACAAAGGTTTTATCATAGAATCACAGAATGGTTTGGGTTGCAGGGACCTTAAAGGTCATCCAGTTCCATCTTCCTGCCGTGGGCAGGGACACCTTCCACTAGACCAGGTTGTGCAAAACCTCATCCAGCTTGAACTTGAACACTTCCAGGGGTGGGGCATCCACAGCTCTGGGCAACCTGTTCCAATGCCTCACCACCCTCTCTTTGAAGAACTTCTTCCTGATATCTAATCCAAATCGCCCCACTTTCAATTTAAACCCGTTACCCCTTGTCCTGTCACTACAGGCCCTTGTAAAAAGTCCCCCCCAGCTTCCCTGTAGGCCCCTTCAGGTACTGGAAGGCTGCAATAAGGTCTCCCCGGAGCCTTCTCTTCTCCAGGCTGAACAAGCCCATCTCTCTCAGTCTGTCCCCGTAGCAGAAGTACTCCAGTCCTCTGAGCATCTTGGTGTCCTCCTCTGGACTTGTTTCTTATGCTGAGGGCCCCAGAGCTGGACGCAGTACTCCAGGTAGGGTCTCATGAGAGCAAGTTGAATAGCTGGAACAGAAAGATTGTTGGAGACATCCCTTAAGTAGCTGCTTTCTGCTTTAATTTCTAATTAGTTCAATCTACTCTTCAGTCAGTTGTTTTCTGCAGATTCCTTCTTGAGATACCTAATTTTCGTGCGCTATCAATCAAGTCAGAGCACCTAAGATGACGGACCAAATGCCATGCTGGGTCCAACCCCAGATGACACACAGTAGCCCCACCAACTTGTTTGGGAGTGTCTAGTAGTCCATGTTTGGTATGTCAGATTCTTATTTCTCAGAGATATTTATATTTACTACAATGCATGCCCCTTCTCCCCCATTTTATCTGTTTGTTTTCACTTGCAGCTTTGCCTCAGGAGTTCTAAAAAAAAAAAAAAATCTAAGACACTATTAATTTTCCATCTGTGGTGCTGGTGAGTTTATTCTATCATTATTTGGAAAGTATGAGAACTGGTGTCGATTTGTACAATCAGAAATAGTTATTTCACCTGTGTGATGTGCCTGGCTGTGATATGAAGAGCAGCATCATGCTTTTTATTTTCTATCAGTGAGGTTGCTTGAAGAATCAGAGGCAGAGTTCCAGCTTGCTTTTTGTTAACATGTAGGACTACTACAGTTAATTTCATTGCCAAAGTAATTGGGTGCAAAGTAGGCAGAGGTGAATGCATCTCTCCAGATGGTGTAAACAGGTACATGTACCTCTAGATGTCTGCACCCAACCTTGCTCTACTCTGGAAGTAAGTGCCCCACTTCAGATACACCACTTTTTGGCAGGGCTCATTAACACAGGGACAGGTCACCCAAATCCTTTCTCACAGCTTCAAGGCCAAAGCTGTTTTGCAGCTAAGCAGCTCCACTGGTACACAGCACATCTGTATGTCTGAGCAACCATGTCACCACTTCCTCTCAGTGGAGTGCTAAAGAAGGCAATAGGCGGCTCTCCCAAAAGATGTAAGGATTTCTTTCCTACCAGAGGTGACAGAGATGAAGCTCTCAGTAACTAAATCCTTCTTGATCTTTCTTCCTGAGCAAATCATTCATTACATTACATCACGGACAGGCTAGATGATCACAGTGATCAGGCACATCTATACATGTGCACGGTATCATTGCCATCCTTATTAGTACGGATACTAGTATTATTTGGAGAAATAGAGGGACCTGTGAGATAATGTCAATCTAGCCCAAAGGTGCAGAAATAGGAAGTCAAATCATTTATCAGTCTTTTGCCTTGTGAGAATTCCCTTTCCTCAGTCTGTTGGCTGAAGAGTCAGCGGTGCAGAGAGAAAATAGACCGCCTCCATTTCCCTACGCTGATTTATGTCTGTTCACTGCCAAAAAGACAATATATATAATGGATGTCCTCTTTAATTAGACTATTGTTAAATATGCAATTACAGCTAGTAAGTTCACTTTTATGTCTGAATACTTATATGATTTCAGGATTGTCAGTGAAACTTCATAAAAGAGTAAGTGGGTTTCCGAAATCTACATTTATGTGTTTGGTTTTTCAAGAGTGTCTTCAAAGCTATATATTTTATATAAATTTGTTTATTACAAAGAGCTGGACAATACAGGTTACAAAATAATTTATATTGGCTGATGATTTTGCTTTCTTTTTAGTGTTAGGCTTTTAAAAATCATTAATAATTCCAATTAAGCGATAAAAACAAAACAACATTTCTCAGTCTTTCATAAATAAAATAATTTAGGCATTTTGTTTCGGTATGTGGCTCACTGAATTACACATTATGCTAAGGATAACACTGAAATTATAAGAACAACTTACTCATACTACATGCAATCATGTAGTTGATTTGCTTTTGACAAGCAAATCAAAAATATTTCCTATATCTGTCTGTGATCTGTCAGCAAACAGTGTGTACCTTTGTTGTGTGGAATTCAAGTGGCTTTGTGTTTCCTATTAGTTTTTGAACTCATGCCTCACATTCTGCTGTTTACCTAGATATTGTAGCCAAAAATTAAGTTTTGCTCATAAGGAGGATGATTAAAAACTATTTCCTGTAAGCCACAAAGAAATTTGACTGTTCTACACAAGGCAACTAGGTAAATGATCTTCTCCTCTTGACCGTTATTTGTCTGTTTTCTTCCTTTTCTTCTTCCAAATCTTCATAGGAAAGCCAGTGCAAAAAATGAAAACAGAGGTAAAAACAGTCACAGATTTTGTAGATAGCCTGTTTACAGGTATGAGGAAAGGAACACAACTCGGGAAGATTTCAGGTTTTCTCTGTGACACATAAAACTAGGTCTTGCTGTGTCTATAGCCTTGACACGGGCCTGTTGCAAAGGCGTGCAAGCCTTCCTCTGCGCTACAGGAGGCTGTAAAGCCTCTAGTGCTCTATTACCATAGTATCAAGGTTTTTACTATGTCACTTAACAAGAGAAGCCTGTACAAAAGCCAACACTGAATTTCTAAGCTGTGTGATCCACACTGAACACAGTCATTATTTCATTAATCAGAGACAGTAGTATCCAAAGAACAGGAAAACTACATATGTGAGCAAGCCCTTGAAATGCAAAGATCATGGTGTGGAACTTTGCAAATGCAGCTGGGGTTCATTTTGCTTGAGGTCTTTGCCAGCTCCCTTGGCACAGGCAGGGTCTGATTGCATGCATCCACTTCAAAGGACTTTTTTGTGCCCAGTGCTTCAAATTCTGTGGAGCTTCTCAGGTTTGCTAGTAAGTGTGAGAACTGAGCTGGCTTCTGTCCTTCCTGAATAGCTGCCTTGGACTAGGAGCACAGTGAAGTATGGTGCAGAGGCATCTAAGTGAGGACTGGTATGTTCTACAGCACCCAAGCTAATTGTGTACCACCACCTGTGTCTCTGTATTGTATTTTTCAATACTTTCATTTCATGGAGCTCGAGATAACAAATCCACAGTGAATATAACTAAATTGGATCTGTTGGTTTCATTTGCTAAGGTTCTGCACAATGCAGAAGTGATTTACCTTTTTCTGTACGTGAGGTGGCCTGGAAACGGCGGAGTACATTTGTTGCACCGCACCTGCCCTAAGAAGCCCAGTTGATCTGAACTGGCTCTGCACTGAGCCAGCTCTGAGTCTTCCTATTCAGGACATGATTAATCCACCTGGATTTGATTATAAATGGTTAATCCCCTTGGATAAACCCTAGATGATGGGGACTGACTAAGCCTCTATGCATAAGAAATATCATTATTCACCGACTCAAATAGCAGCTTGTGTCATCTAAAATAGAATAGCCTGTTTTACCAGAAAAATAAACAACTAAAAAAATAAAATGGAATTGGGTTTTTATCTCAACCAAGGATTACATTTGGAGGGATTTTAAAAAGTGGATTTTGAAAGATTAATTTAAAATAATCTCTACAGGTTGATGGGATTTAAAATTGTATTAATTTATTTTAAAATATATTTAAAGTGCTTTTAAAAAGTAATTTTCTTTCTTTCCCTGTCATATAAAAACTTACCTTCCAATTTGTGTTGTACCATTGGCCTAATGTTAGTTGATAGGTATTTAATTTTCTCTTTAATTAATATTGATGCATAATGCTGTAAGTACCATTAACTTCAGTCCTATACATAAATATCCATGAATTATGCCAAAAAACATCAACATAGTAGAATCTGACCTGAACCTTGGTGTTTTATGTGTGATGGAATTAGAAATCCATCTTCCAAATACTGTTTTGATATCACTTTTTAAACAGAGAGAACTCAACAAGAAATCCTTTAAGATAAGTAAAACCCGGGGGGAGAGGACAGTTCATTGTTTTAGTACTTCTGTTGTTACTTGATGAAAACTAGTGAAAATCTTTTGACAAAGTTGTTCTTATAATGCTAATTGGCAATTACCCTCCATGTGAGGTTAGAAATATTCACAAAATGCACTTAAAGATGATGGAAGTTGGAATAAAATGTAGGAAAGAATGTGCTATGGGTACTCTGAGATTTCTTGAAGTACTTCTTCCAAATGTAACAAATGAATTGCACTCATGAAGGTGTTCTTTCTGATTCCTCCTCGGTCTACACATTTAATTTTTGTTTCCCCGGTGATTTCATAATTGAGTGAGAGATATGGATCACTGAAGAGATATAAAGCTTGTAAATAGGTGGAATTTAGATTTGGGATGGAATATGGTGTAGGATAGTGGATAGCACAACAATCTTTACATTACATTAATACTGTGTCCTCTGCATTGTAAGAAGGTCACCCCAGTTCCAAGTTGTTTAGCTTGATTTTTTTTTTTCTTTCTTTCTGAAAAATCACTTTATGGGTAGGGCCAGAAATATAACTGGGAAGCAAGCTATTAGACAGGAAATTACATGTAATTTTTCTGGATGAACTCATCCATGGTGAGAAGAATCAGGAAATAGCTTGCTTCACACAGCTTTTTGTTCAGAAAATAAAGGAGAATGTGGATTATTCTTTTGGAAAAAACACTTGAATGATACCAAACCAGTATCAGACCTGGCAGAATAATGAGATATCATGTTTTATTCCCAAGAGTAACGAAGTTAGTTCATAATCAGTCCAGACAAGATAAGGGGAGTCCTAGCCTGCCAGTTGTTTTGAGTTTTATACTGAAGAGCTGCAGGGTTGCTCTGTCTTGATGTTTACAATAACTTAAAGGCCAACTAGATTGCCAGCTAGTTTAGATTCCACTCATGTAGGCAGAAAACAGTCTATGCAATTTCAAGGTATTTCAAATACGCTCTCCAGTCTCATGTATGTGTTATATAACTATATGATTTTTTTTTTTTTCCAGAGCCACCTCTATAAGCAGACATGTCCATGCCATTAATACGATTTTCTGCTCACAGCAGTTATAGTTTCATACAGACCCATTGATTTTAGTGAGCTGTTTCAGTATTTATGTAAACATCTTAGTAAAATGAGAATGGTGCCTAAGTTTTTTCCCTTTTCTAAAAGTATACCAGAAACTCAATGAACCTGAAACGCATTTACAGCAAAGCACCCCCTTATTTTCTTTCCATCTCATGACCATTTCCTTACCTTTCAGCCATGGAAAAGGGATCATGGATGGAGCAAACTACTGCTGACTATGCTCTAAACCCCTCCATGTTCTACCAATTGCATGTGATGGTGGGAGCCCTTTACCTAGACACTGGATCGCACCTCTTGTGCTGCAGGGAAGGGCCATTTTGCAGCCGGGCTGAGTCTTGTGGCCCATGCGGTCAGAAGCCAGGTGCAGGGCTCCTGAGGCTAGTGGCTCTGGCTTCCCTTAGGAGTATGAGCAAGACTGCTTGTGTCAGCCCTAGCTGCTTTTCACATGAGAATTTTGCCCCAAGCTCTCTACTGCCCTGGGACTTGGAAAGAGGAAGCATGGAATTCCTGGCTCTGGGCCACAAGTGAGTATTTCACAGTACAAAACTTGTGTGGTTGGCAAGGTTGATATGGTTTTCAGATATCATCCCATTACTTGGTCTTTAGATACTTGGTACCATTTATCATGCTGTCGTTCTTAGCATCGTCATCTCCTGCTAAAAATCCTAAGCAACCAGTGAATTTTCTTTGGTTCTCAGTATTTTTATAAAGCTTCCTTTCATGCCTTTTTCCATGCCTTCTCAATTTTTCTATGCTTTACAATATTTAATTGCTCTTAATTTTAGTCTGTTTCTTCAGTGTACAGTGTATGCCAACTGTATTTCTAACTGCTGCTGTTCATTACTTTCTTACTGAATCAGAAGTGCTTCAGCTACACTTATCCCTTCTTGGTTGTGGAACTAGATTAGATCAGCCACCTAAATATCCCAAGCTAAACAGCCTGTATTCAGCTTCACAATTTTTTTTCTATTTACATTTCCCTTCTAGTTGATTTTGCTCCTAGCCTTCCCTAGCCTTGAGGAAGCCAATGTTTTTTCCATAACTGTATGTGCTGGTTTTAGTCAGGACAGTTAATTTCTTCACAGATTAAACCACGACACTATATGAAAGTCCTGTCTGTTTCTCTGCAATGATTACAATCAACTCCTGATTGTTGGTCTCTTGGAAAGCACTTATCCTTGGATTAACCAATTATTATCTTCACCTCATAGAAGGGGAGTAGTATAGAAATATCCTCTGCTGCTGCATACAATATCTCTTTGTAGGACATTAACTGCAACTCATAGAAGCTCTAAGATTATTTTACTTCAGCCTATGTGAGATGTCTGCCAATGTCTCATGAGTGTCCCCACATTTGTAACTTTCCACATATGTTGACTAACTCTGAGATTCTCTCCTGTTTGAATCTGGTTAATTCAGAGATAGAACCATGCCTGTTCTCCTCCTGCCTATTACTAGTTAGTGCACTGACCATGCATGTTAGAGATTGCAATGAAGCAGTTCAGATTTCTCAGAACCTGGAGATAATCAATGTCCTTCTCTCTCTCCCATCCCCTTGCACCACATATGTGTTCACCGCTTTTGCCTACACTCCATCCAAACAGTGATTTTAGCCATCGCACAATTTGATCTATGGACTTTCACGGTCATTATACCAAGGGGAATTTTGAGCTCTACTCTGGGTACTTTGTGACCCATCACAAAGTCATATAACCAGCTTGCTTTCTGAAATTACTTCAATTTTGTTTTAAAGGGGATGCTCCTCTGTTGTGCTAGGCTATAGAGCACCCTTCTATGCTCTACGTACAACAAACATCTGCTAAAAGCATTAGGATTTTAGTTATTTATGACATAATTGCAGTTATGACTAAAAGCTGCAGTTTATCACTGCCATTTATTCAGAGCTGGGTTTATTGGAAAGGGGGAGAGTGTTTAGTAAGTAAGCACATTTTCAGTGCCTTCCACTCTCCCTTCGGAAATAGTGTTTAACTGAAGCACTTGCACCATATACTACAACCATGGTCTTGCAGCTTCCTTTTTGTAAATGTCTCTGTTCCACACTTTGCAGCCCCTGGGACACCGTATTTAAAGATTTTTCAGAACATGCACCCATATTTGAACATCAAAAACCCTCTGGGAACACATGTAACTTACTTACAGCCCAGGACTAGTAGTTTATTAGCAATGTTATTTCCATTTCAATTAAAAAAAATAGAGGAAAATAAAATTGAAGTAGCTAAATAAAAAAATAGCTACCCAAAGGACAAGTATGCAGTAAAAAATGAATTGTTTGTGAGATTGAACCATTTCCATCTAATCTTCCTAAGACTTTGGGTGCTTTGGCAGTTTGTCTGAAAGACTAGTATTTGTCCTATGTGGTCTCGAAGCCTGCATTACTGCATGTTTCAGTGTGGGTCAACAGAGATTTTTCAGGACTTTATAGGGATGTATGTTGTATAAGACGGTAATATTGGTACAATATACTCCAAAGTAACATGTAATAATATGTTTGTCAATTGCTTTGGGGCTACATTAGGTGATTTTTTTACAGTCTAGTTTCAACATTCCCACAATTCCTCTATAATAAGCAATTTAGTTGTGTATTTTCTTATGAATGCACTAATTAAACGGTCTAACTTTTTATATTTAAATTGAAATACTACTGTGAGTGTTTAATGGCACAGGAAAATGCTGAGTTTTATTAATCGGTGTTAATGATTTATGACACTGCACACTGAGTTTCTTGTGTTTTCTATTTCAAATTAAATCAAATCACACAGAAAGCTATTGCATGAGAAAACTAAATGTCCTTACAGCAGTGTTTAATTCTTTGCTACACTGATGAAATGCAAAATGGTGAATGTAATACCATGTCATGGGTCGTAAGGGTAGTTGCTTGAGAAATTTTGCCATAGAAGTTAATTTGGGGTTTACTCAATGGATATATTCAAATCATATTGTAATGTAAAGAAAATTTTATTTCAGGACAATTTGCCTTGAAACTGCTTTCCACCTATGGACTGGGATTCTGACTGCATGAAATAAATGATGAGAAATATTTGAGTTCTGCCTTTAAAATTTCATTTATAATACAAAAATTCATCCATTCATGAAAAGTGGGTAAGTGTTTTGATATTGCCTTAGCAGACCAGATTTGCACTTCAGTTTAAGAAAACCTTAGGCCATTTCATTCAGTACAGGTATGAAGAGATCAATCATTTGGGTTTTGTTCATGTAGTGATAACAATGGCATAAAGTATGTTAGACACTATTGAGGCTTTTGCAATGGTTAACAAATGGTGAGTCCATTTGTGGGTGTTACAGTGCTGAATGAGGAAATGTATGCAAAAAATTGTGTATTCTCAAAAGGAAGGAATTGCAAGACACAAACAAGAAAATAATATTTGTTATTGATATCCTCATGTAGTTCTGTAGTGAGGGGAAAATCTAAAGTAGCTTTGAAATATTAGATTTGAAACATGCAGCTGCTACATATATAAGAATAACATAGAATAATGATGGAAAAATGTGACTTCTTAGGTTGTGAGAACACTTAGGAGAGAAAGATGACAAACACCGTCTAATAGACCGTATTGCAGAAAGAGTATGATATAAATGTTTAAAAGTAATCCACATTTTTAGTCTTTAAAATTCTGCTTTATTTACTTCTTAGAAAGATTTAGAAAAATTAAGTAATATATGGGCAAACAGTAATTTTTGAAAGGATTAGATGGAGAATCAATTAAAACTTCATGATGAGCATTCTGTTTTGGTTAAAGGAATTTTTTTCTGATCAGATGTATGAAAATGATGCAACTGAGTATCTTTGAAAAGTTCAGGTTACCACGAATGTTAAATGGTTGTTGCTAAAATTAAGTCTTCAACTCAGTTTTCTTTAGTACTCTATTTACATCTAGTGAAGTGTTTTTCTTGGTAATAAATCCACATCTGCAAATCACACGTAGTGCTGAAATCCATAAAAATTTTGTATTAGACTACAAGATTACAAGATCTGACCCATAATACCTGTGGCCTTACATAAAGACAAAATGGTATGTAGTTGTCTTGGATGAAGAGCCATTAATTTTCACCAGTGATAAAAGAATCCCATTCATTAGTAGGTGTAAACTTATATATAAAACAAGTAATTGTGTGATAAGAATCCTACCAAAGAGCAATTCTTCCCTAATACTAACCGTTGAAGGACCATAGCCCTTTTAACATTTTTTTTCTCTTGAAATAATATCCTGATTGCAAAACAGACAATTGCAGTCACTACCTTTCTTATTAAACTTGGTTTGATAGGTTCAAACTGTAGCAAATCATAAACCAATTTCCATTTGTTTTAAATTATTCAAAAGGAAATGAGACCCAGTAGAGTGTTCCTGTCTTCTGTGTCTGGAATAAAAGCAATGAAAAAGCACTGTTTAGTTCAAAATGGTACTGAAACTGATTTACACTATCAAATAAAGTGTGCTTCTCATTTATTGCTGCTTAGGTATTAATGTATATCATGAACATTGCTCAGTTTATATCTGCATGGATACACTCCAACAAAACAGACATTTCTGTAGAGCTGTCAGAAAAACAAACCTGTTACCACATCAAAATACATGCAACACTCTGAATGCTTTATTTTAATGAATTTATTGTACTGTGCTTATCCCAGGCTGTGAGGCAGATGACAGTGATTTATAACTCACAGAGCAATACCCCTGATAGGATGATGAAGGACCATTTCTCCTCATTATGCCAGCAGAGCTTCTTTTCATCTCTTCTCTTATTCTTTGTTCATTGTTTGTCCTTGGCATCATCCGTCACCAGGCAGTACAGTTTACAAACACTGTTTTGGCTGGCAGAAAATAAATTGTTCAGCCAATGATGCAAAATCTATCAAATTCCTACTACGCTGTGTCTTGAAACCCCTATTCAAGCTCTTGTCTGAGGCTGATCCATAGTTCAGATAGCATTTTACTTATGAGAGATTCTTTCCCTTCTCACTTGTTACTCAGAGCGAGATTCATTTCCTTTAATCTTTCTGCAGGGAAAGGCTGACCAACTTCCAAGAGCTGTAGAGACTAAATCATTTGTCTTTGGACCTTTTTTTGGTTTTGTTACAAAACCCGCATAGACAGCTTTATAGAGGGATAGTAGAGCAATATTTGTCATTCTGAGTAACCAAATATTAATAACACCCAACATGGTAAATAAGTAGCTGAATTTCATTGTTGAAAAGAAAACATATAAACCAGAAAGGTGACAGGGACAGGTCTAAAACCAGAAAGAAACAATGACATGTCATATTTATCTGCTTGGCAGTATCCACAAAAAAATCACTAAAACTATAAAACCATGTTTGTTTGAATGGCTTGGTATAATCCACAAGCAAATCAGTTGGCTGCAAATGACTGAAGCTGCTGAATGGGGAATTAGGTATTTGTATACTTAATCTTTAAAAAAAATTAAGTCTGGATTAGAAATCCAGGCCAGAAGAATAAAGTACATGCTGTCCTTAAATAATGTGTACATGACATTCTATAAATTAACCAGCTATATGACAGAGTTCGTGTGACCACAGTGTGATGAGAGACAGATGAGAACAGAGGAGTAAAGTATTTGCAGACTATGAAGACTGAAATGAAGACTGAATGGGAAGCAGAGTCTTTCAGTGCCATACATACATGCATTTTAAATTGTTGGGACAAAGTCATGAAAAATATCAAGTAGCCATCATTACTGAGAAGTGTGAGAACACAGGCTGAGAGCAACAATAAAAAAAAAAAAATTACTCTCTCAATCCACTACATCTGTATTTCAATATGTGTTTGTACAATGTGAAGTATGATGAATATTAGTTCGGCATTTTTCTATGGTAACTCTCATAAAATGATAAACCTGAAATTACTGCTAGGTCTGAGGTAAGGTTTAGAGATAAGTATGAAAAGAAAGTATTTCTTTTCAGTGTTCTGACCTGTTCTACACTCCTGTTAACTGGATTTACTGTTTATAGCCCACACAGGGGTGATAGCAATGATTAAAATCTTTTCCACAATGAAGCTGAGGAATGGAACAAATATTTTTCAAGAGTTCTGCTCTGCACAAGTTTCTCATAGGTGTCAATAATTATTTGCCATTAATAACTGGAGATAAAAATGTGCATAAAGTAGCCAGCAGTAAGAGTTTCAACCTTCTGAGTAGTATTTCTTAAGCTTGTCGTACATTGTATGTGTGTGTCCCATGCTCCTTTGCTTTACCTGTCAACACTAGTAATGCTAGGACTGTAGGATATCCTAAAGGCTCAAGTGATAAGCACCACAGACACATTTTCGTATGTACCACACTGTCCAGTCTCACCCTGTGTGACATGCGATGTGTCGTCCCTGTACATCCCTGTAAAACAGTCTGCAAAAGACTAAGCTGTGGGGTGCTGCAGGCTCAGCTCGGGAGACTGCAGTGCTGTCAGTGCCAGAGCGCTGGAAAGACAAGTCAGGCGAGAGATCTTTCCCATGCTGTTTTGGGTCCCACCATTCCCACCTGTCTGAAGTGGGGAAAAAGCAAAATAAATTCCCTGGTCCCAAATGTGGCGTTCATCTTGGCTCCTGATTTTGTGATCAGCTCACAGTAGGCACGTGCCTATGAGTGTCTCAGGCCCAGTGAAGAGTTTAACTCTTCCACCAGTCTGGCCCATCTACATGTTTCAGACCTGCTATTGATTCAGAAGAAATGGAGTACAGCCACCCTCACCCCGACTACTTCATCTGGTTAACTTTTCAGAAATTCATCAGAACTAACAATTTATCTTGATCTTTCTTTCTGGTACAACAACCATTCGCAGAAGGTTAGACTTGACAGAGAGTCTATCTCTCAGAATGGTGAAACTCTGGATGAGAAACAGGTTTGCTGTAAAAATTTGGGGGGTTCTGTAGTCCTTATAAAGTAACAAAGTAGGGAAATGTTTTTTTCTCTTGGTAAGTTTGATTAAGTTCTGTATAATATATTTCTCTTTTTTTTTTTTTTTTTTTTAAGTCATTGGACTGTCACAGCTGTCATAGACTTAGCTATCACACTGTCTAAACTATTTGTTTTAACAAATGAATTCGTGCTTTGGCAGCCTCCTCAGGCAGTGAAGTTGGTGAATTTTTAAATTACCCCTGGAATACTTACAAGACCGGCTGCTAACGTCCATTCAATTTGCCTTTTATCTTTCTGTGAGCACAGTAATTTTTATAGGATTTTTTTTTGCTCATTTTTGAGGAAATTATACAGCTACTTTTTGAGTTTCTGTATACTTCCAACCCTTTTCAAGATCAGTAACTCTGTAGATGCCTTCCTTTCTGGAAATGTTTTAAATTTACCCTGTGAATACAGGGCTGGAAAAGAGCATTCATGTCACCTAGTCCAGCATGCAGCCAAACCAACATTGACGCTGAGTTCAGCACATTCATTCTATTTAATATCAGTGAAAGGTCCTAAAAACAATGTTACGATACAACTACTAAAATTAGCTATTGCAAATCTGCAGGTTTGCATGATTTGTTGTATACAGTTTGTAAAAACAAATTACGAACAATTACAGAGAATTTTTTGGTAATTTTTTAATAACAAAAAAATCCAACAGGTGGGTATCATTCTAACATTTGCGCTCAGTGAATGCTTACTACTGCAATTTGCAAAATGTTTTAAATAATTCTGTGCACAATTAAGTTGGTATAAATCCTTCCTTATTTTTAAATGTGTAATCATTAAAAAAAAACCAAACACCCAACCAATTTAAAAAATTTTCTTTTTTTTTTTCCTCAATAACATGTCCCTCAATTGTTTACTTTCAAGAACGTTACCTACAGATTTTCTAAGAATAAAGACATTTACTGCTCTTAACTTCTAATATGCATAGCAGGCATAAATAGATACTGCTGTTGGAATGCTAGAGAATTTATTTCCTTTGTCAGATTTTGGAGCAATATTTTTCACAAACAGATTTAACTCTAAGGAAATAACTTACAGTGCTTCACCTGGGGTGTTTTTCTTGAGAGTAGTCAGAGGTGTCAGTTCTGCAGAACACACAAATGTGTCCAACAATTGGATTCATGTCACTGAACAATCTTTTGGCTGTTTTTCACAGGAAGTCTTGTTGTGGCCAGCATTCATTGTGATGTTTTGTGGAGCAGCTGTTGTGTTGCTGGGTTCCTTTGAATTGAAAGGAGAGGTAGAATCAATGTCTTCCCTCTGCAGGAAAACTCTTTGTAGAACCCCTTTGATTATTATTTCCCCATCAAATTCCTTTGCCAAATGAATGAATTTTGGTGCTCAGTTGAATGTAATTCATATTTTATTGGAACACATATTGGAGTCTTGACACAATTATGATGTCATTCATATTTAGTTCTTGTAGAGGTAAGAACTAAGATTATTTTTCTCCTTATATAAGTAAATATTGGGGAGGGAGGGGGAAAGACTAGTTTCAGGATTTGAGTTATTAGGTGCTAATTGTCAGAAGCTTAGTAAGCCCTTTACAAATAAATATCTCCAGTCTTGCTTCTCCAAAGTTTTTATTCTGCTTGAGATATAACAAAGATATTTAGTCTAAAGAGCTTGTAACATTCATGATATGGAATTGCCAGGGATCACTTATATCTTCCCTAATGGATGTAAAATGCCACCCTTAATTTTAATGTGGAAGTCTAATTTGGCAGCAGTCTACATGGTGCTAATGGTTTAGAGGTTGCAAAGACATGGAGTACTAGTACCTCTAATGTTTTGGGGGACTGCTTTTTACCCTGCTGTGGATATGGAAACAGCTGAAACTGCTTTGGAATATGTTTATGATAGTATTTATTGCCCTTGTGTTCAGCATCTGTTTTTCCTGCAATCTATCCCTGTGTCTGCAGTAAAAAATCTATATTAAAACTTCAGATATAACTTTCTGGCTAAACTTACATTAAATGTCCTTCCCTACCCTTATTTCTAACACTTGTTAAATGCATAAATTTTAGCAGTGTTGAAAATATTACTTGTAACTCATTGTGTTACTGAATATATTGAGGTTCAGGAATGAATTGTAGACCACTGAAAGGCCTGCAGACTCCTGAGTCATTTCATTGGCTTCACATGCAAAATAGGAGTGGGTAAGAAACTGCTAATTATTTTTGGACACCAGGAAGAATTGCTCGAGGAACTAATTAAGAATTGCATATACAGAATCATATATATAACTGTTTTCTGAGTCATAGAATTGTAGAGTGGTTTGGGTTGGAAGGGGCCTTAAAAATCATCTAGTTCCAAGCCCCTGCCATGGGCAGGGACACCTTCCGCTAGACCAAGTTTCTTAAAGTCTCATCCAGCCTGACCTTGAAGACGGCCAGGGATGGGGCATCCACAGCTTCTCTAGGCAACCTGTTTCAGTGTCCCACCACCCTGTCCATGAAGAATTTCTTCCTGATGTCCAATCATAATGTACCCACTTTCAATTTAAACCCGTTACCCCTTGTCCTGTCATTACCAGCCCTTGGGGAAGGCGCCTCTCAGCTTTCCTGTAGCCCCTTCAGATACTGGAAGTCTGTAATAAGCTCTCCCCGGAACCTTCTCTTCAGGCTGAACAAGCCAAATTCTCTCAGCCTTTCATCATAGGAGAGGTGCTCCAGCCCTCTGATCATCTTTGTGGCCCTCCTCTGGACTCACTCCAACCATTCGATAACCTTCTGATGTTGGGGGCCTCAGAGTTTTTTCTAAAGACAGTATTTCTATGTAATGTGATTCATAATCTAGAACCAAATACATACTTTCTTTCTACCTTATGACAGAAAGCCTCTTTTAGACTTGGATTTAGGGTTTCTGAGTACAGGTATATGTATAGAATGAGCCTCTGAATCTTCTTTTACTTAAGACTGAAACTTCTAACAGACATAACTTTTTTCTAATCATGATTAAAATTTAGAATTTATTCAGTTTCTACTCATCACTAGAATCACTGTTAGAATTATGGACTCTTCATGTGTATCAAACCTTCCAGCATGACATTTAAAACAGTAATTTCAAATCCACACAAATGGAATGCCATCACTATGCTTTTCTGAAGATTTGGTTCTCTGAAAGTTCTGAGTTTTTAGACTTCATGGTCTAGAAAATTCAAGCTGTGGTGAAATGCCTTCCACAATTTTCCATTTGCCCCTTACTGTGCTCTTCTTATGCTTCCAATCTTTTAACACCAATCTGGTCTCACGCCATGTTCCATGTTCTTAGGATATGATGAAGGACAAGAATAAATCTGAATTCATAACCATAATAACTCTATCAAGTAACAGTTAAATGACCAAAAGGTATGGAAAAGACCATGTGAAGAGATTTGAAAGTTTTTTAGTGTTAGTCTGCTCCTCTGTAAACACTAAATCAGATCTTAGTCACAACTGTCCCTGAACAAAATATTTCCAGCCAATCAAATCCTGTTTCAGTCATATATTTCTAAAATCTAGTTGTTTCTATTTCTTATTCAAACATAGATCAAAAAAATAGAAGACCATGAATGAAAACCTGTAAAGTTAATTCACAAAAACTATTTTTCTTCAGAATACATATTAAAAAAAGTTTTACCCATTTCTCATGCTGTTATTTTTTCTTAATGTGCTGTTTTAGCGATGGTGTAGTTTTGTGTGCAGAGATATATATTCCCATATAAAAATAACAATAGCATCTTCCTTGGATGCGCTTTAATCTCTTCTCTTAGGGTTTTGAATAGTAAGCAGGGATTTTTGTTAGACCTTGTTTCCAAAGTAAATAGGAAATATTTCATAGAAAGGTATTTTATATTGTTAATTTTATGATTTACATGCTGTATTGTATTGGGCAAAAAGATATCTTAAATTAATGGGAATAATATTTACTCTCATAGTTTTTATCTGTAAAGTAAAATAAAATGTCAATAAAGGCAGCTTTAAACATAAATGCTTCAGGGTGTCTCTTTTAATTATCTTTTCTAAGTAAGAAAACTAATATGATGTCATCACTCCAGCAGTATTTAGTTGTCTCTCCTCTCAGTGCTTGACCTCTTCCTTGCTAAGTGTTTTTGGTATCCCTGTGGCAGCCAGGGTCACACAGATGGGGAACAGCCCTACCGGACCTGTGCAGACTGTTAACAAGTAGGCTTAAGCCAAGCAGGGTTTTCCTGTGGAAAAACTGACACTTGCTCTGGAGTGAATTTTCTTCACTCTTCACTTTTAAATTGAACTGTCAGCAGACACTATACTTAACCAGTCTACTTTATATGCTATTGGTTAGATGTCCCCTAATAAATGACTGACAAGCCAAATCTGAAAATTTTCATCAGTGATCTGTCAAAATGCAGCATGATTAACTCCCAAAATTTAGAAATTGCTGTCATGAGGGATTGTCACTTAGAGTTCATTTATTTGCTTTACCTGGTTTGGCTGGCAAAACTGATCTTTGTTTAAAATCATTGCCCTGGGACTATCATCTCCTTCATTCCTTTTGGCTTCAGAATGGCTTTCTATTCAATGCTGGAATCAAATACTTCACATTGAATTGATAGAGGAGCAGATGTATGAGTCTTCAGGAAAACCACCTGTTTCCCACTTTATTTTAGTGCCCTCCTTCAGTCTGCACAAGTGCATGATCTAGCCTTTAGCCTATACCACTCATGCAGATCCATTTCAGAAGCTAGAGAAGGCTTACATTGGCTTCTAGTTTCAAAGTCTGTTGGAATCTAAGATTTTTACACCAATTCAAGTAACTTTGAATCAAGCCTTTGTCCATGGAGTTTTGTGAGTGTGGTTTTTAGAGTTTAAGATATTCTGCTGCATGAGGTAGAAATCATTATAATTGCTCTGCACTATGGAGGGATCCAAAACATGCTGTAGCATCCTTATGACCTTTTTCAAGAAATGAACTGCTCTGGACAAAGTCAAGTGCAGAGTCCAAGCAGAAGCCAGAGAGCAAATATGAGAGTGTTCCCTAATCTTCCTTTATTATGGGTGTATCTGTTATAGACACAGTTGTATCTACTGTAGCATCAATGGATCAATATGCCACATTGCCAAAGTATGGATACAGCTCGTATGAGAAATACTGCACTTAACATGCTCTCAGATGGAACAAGGAGGGCAAGAACAAACTGAACACTGATGCACTTCCTCATCCTATCTTTGGCTGACAAAAACACAGCAGTGGGAGACTAAGTTTAAGGTATTAAATGCTCAGCAGAAAGACCACTTAATGTCCCTTTAAAACAGTCAAGACATAATAACCTGGGTTCTTTGTTAGGATTATTAGATTCTCTGCCATACTGCGTGCCAGTTCTTCTGGTGGAGATCCTGCACGTGGAACTAAAAGAAGGTCATGTATGTGCTGCAAGAGCTGTGAGTAGCGTAGGACATTTCACTTAAACCTGTATTTTCAACACATACATTCCATACAATGTTTAGATCCACCCTGCAGCTGCTCAGACCAACATTTGAGTTGCTGCGGCAGACTAAGTGCTGAGATTTGTGTTACAGATTTTTCTCTTTCTTCAAGCAGTTGCTGCTACATAGAACCAAGTCCTGATGCTGCTATTTATTATTTATCCTGTAAAAAGTTAATTTATTTCTGGAAGATATTTACATGAAGTTTTGGTGGTAACTGGAATTTGTGGATAAATTCAAGAGCCATTATTTAATAACAGATCCTCTTGTAGGGTGTCTGGCTTGGATGCAGGTACCTGTATTAAGAACTTTGCTGGTTTGGATTCCTTCTGTAATCACTTAATGTCTGGGTTTATGCTGTGGAATTGCTTATCTTTCCTAATGGCTTAGAGGGAATTTAGGATGACAAGGCTCCTAATTTGGTCCCTGAAAATAGGGGACTAAAAAGATGGTTGAGCCCATGTGAAGGCTTACCTTGAAAAAAATGGGAGGAAGATAGATCTCTAGCTGTAGAAAGAGTATCTTTCACTCTCATTTAACGTAGAAATTATTTGGCTTAGGTGAAGGCATTCTTGGAGACTATTTATTTACACAGAAACTTATTAAAAAATGCAAAATAATTCGGATTTTTTTTCAGGAAGTCTGTGTCATTAGGAAATAGGCAACTTACAGGTCAAATGTCCAAAAAAAATAGCTTTATCTTTCTCAGGATTTCAGTGTAAAACAAATGCCAAAGTTAATGAGTTAAATTGCTGTGTTTTCTCAAAATTATGCAAAATATTTATTTTCTGATTCCCAAGTAAAGTAGTTAGGAACAGAGCATCTCAATTTTTACAGCCTTCCCCAAATATCCTGGCCTGCCTTTTTGTCTGTAGTTTTTTAATTTGCAGTTTTCACACTTACTGGATACTGCTGAAATTGTGTAATTAGGGGATAAAATACTAAGATCTTGAGTGGTCCATCATCCAGCCTTCAAACTTCTAGAACACAAAAATTTTTCAGCATTTTTCCAAACATTTGGTAATTCAGCAGAGGATTACTTGTGCTAAAACCAAGTAAGCACATGGCTGATTTCAAGGATTAGATTGCCAACTCATGCCTTTAAGTTCCAAGCCTGTGTTGAGGAGTACTCGTGTCCAGCTGCCCAAAGGAGCTCTCAGCAGCACAATGGCTCTGGTTCAGCAAAAGAGCTTATTGGGATATTTTTTAAACTTTGATTACCTTGATTAAATCTTGGCCTTAGTCTGTGTTTCTAGTAAGCACATGGCTGATTTCAAGGATTAGATTGCCAACTCATGCCTTTAAGTTCCAAGCCTGTGTTGAGGAGTACTCGTGTCCAGCTGCCCAAAGGAGCTCTCAGCAGCACAATGGCTCTGGTTCAGCAAAAGAGCTTATTGGGATATTTTTTAAACTTTGATTACCTTGATTAAATCTTGGCCTTAGTCTGTGTTTCTCTTCTTAATAGTGCCTGGTAAGTTTCTATATATATAGTTGAACAAGATAAAAGACCACATATCATCAGTGAACAGATTCAAATAAAATAATCTTTACTTCCTCTAAGCAAATACGGATGTTAAATCAGCTAGACCCCCAACTGCTTTACATTTCTAACTGAAGAAATAGAACGTGATACATGTTGAGATGCTCTGACTGCAGGAAGCTGTTAAAATAATGAGCGATTTATTTTGAGGGATAATAAGGTTTAGGCCTGACTATCTACGATGAGGAAAACCTAATGTAATACAATTAAAGTATATGAAGTTATGTTGGCGTGAAATCAGTGTGAATGAGGTCAGAAAAAAAGGGTTCTAAACATATTTTCTGGTTCACCTGTATTGACAAACAAAGTTGAATTTTTCAGGTAATGTAAAAAGATTTTATAATCATGTATATTAGGAAGACAAAATTATTCTATAGCTTTTCTACTGATTGCATGCCTCAGCTTTATTGCATATAACTGAAGGCCTGGTCCTTTAACCACTGTTCACCTTGAAATGGTCACGTAATTCAAATGACCCCATTAATGCCTGTAGGCACACTGGGGTGGATAATATTTGAAGGGCTCAGCCTTCAAGTGATATGAGTTGGTTTTGAAAAAGGCTGCATTAGATTAAAATACACAGTTATAGCTTTATTGTTTAAAACAAAGTCACTTCTTTTCCCAGTGACAATCAATTTATGCAAAAATTGAAGCATAAATGCTTCTACTTTACAATGCATTTAAATCCTGCTACAGAAGTCTTGTACATCAAAACGCCCACAAAGTCTGGTTTTATATCTTTGTCTGTTGGGGTTATGGAAAAATTCTAGAGAGTACTTTGTCATCCTATTATTCTCTGGATAGCAACAAATGAAAATGCTGGATCAAAGTATTCTACTTTTTTTTGAAAGGCAACTAAAAGTCAAAGAAATCTATAACATAAAAGCCCAAACATTCTTTTTAGTTTTCATGAGGTCACAATGATGGTAACTTCAGCTTCACAAGGTAATGTACTGTCAAGTCACATCAGATAGAATGGGAAGGGATTTGGCATGGTGTCACCTGAGATCATTATGGTTAGGACAGAATCCTTCTAGCTCAGGAAAAAGAAAAAAAAAAAAAAAAAAGAGGACACTGGGGAGAAAAATTCACTTTGTGATATTCCTTATTTTGAAAAGTGTTACGGTTGAATTAAGCAAATATGGGCCACAATGTTGTAGGTTCCACCCCTCATTAGAAGGATTAGAAAGAAACAGTTATACTTTGTTAGGGAAAAGATCTTGCTTAAGCCAGAGAAAATTCTGCTCTAATCACTACAATATGTTGCCCAGTGGCAAGACACTGTGTGTCTTTTTCCCAATCTTCTTGTAAGAAGCTAAAATTGGAATTTTATTCATTTCCCATGATTATGATATATTATTGGTCCTTTCAGATAGATCTAAGTTGAGCATTTCTGTATAAGACTGTTCTGATGGTTTTGTTCTCATTTTCTCACCTTCCCCAAATTTTCCTTAGCCTGATAATTTTTGGGAGGGGTAGGAAAGAGAAGTACATTAAAAAAACCAAACCAAAACATAACAAATTCCGGCTGTATCTTAGCCTGCCATGGATATCTTACCCTGCCATGGAAAGAAATAAAAATCTCACAGCATCTGCATTTACATGATTATCATGCAGATTTCATATAATTATAATGCTTGAATACTTTTAACAGGTACTGTAAAAAGGTCACATGTAGATCCAGAAAGGACATCTCATGAGTTAATGTAATTCTTGCATTACAGAATGACAATTCTTAGATTACAGAATTCTTACATATAGAGAAGGACAAAATGTATCCCCAAATCTCCAGTTTGGAATGACATTAACTCAGTGTTTTATCCTCACAAGAAACCATTTCATTTGTGTAATCATCATCAGGATATTAGCTCTTGCTCCTAACTTCTTTGTTATGCTGCTGGTGCAAGAAAACCTAAACCTCATGTATGACTATGAGATTCCTGACATTATCATATTATATATAACACATCTCAATTAAATTTATGTCTCAGTTGTAATTTAAAACTTTGGCATTGGTTTCAGCTAGTAAAAATCTGCATCTTTTTCATCCTGCTTAGCACTCTTTGTGAGTCACATTATGTAAAATCCTGTGCATCAGGTAATACAAATACCAGAACCAAACTTGGTTTTGTCTAGGCAGCTGTTTTCAAGCTAATTGTAAATAAAATAACTTGATACAAGCAACCCCTTCTGTTTTTGTGGGCCATTCTTAACAAATCAAGCTAAACTTGAAGATCATCTGTTCACAGGATGACAAAGAACTGGAAGTTTTTCAGGTTAATTTGACATCATCCTGGCTTCCGTTCAGCATTCAGCTTTCTGGCAGAGAAAAGATAAAAGCCCACTGGGAGGTTTGGTGGTGTGTTTCCCCCCACTTATACTAATACCAAAGAAATCACTTTTACAATACCAGCTAATCCAGAGGTCTTGAGGAGAAAGTGACAAAAAGTCATTCTTTGCTGCACAGATGGTTCATGAGAAACACAGCAGGAGCAACAGGAAAGCATTAATTTGTTCAATTCAAGGAATCTGCTGGTCTGCTGATAGTGTCACCAGAAATATTTCCAGATGAACAGGTAGAAGCAGAGATCATCACGTTCAACTGTTTTTTATATCTTAGCAAAACTCTTCTCTAAGTTTTGTATCATTGCAGCCCTAATTCATAAACATGTTTAAACTTTAAACATGCTTTTAGATTAATTTTTAATAAGATTGTACTCTTTCATGAATGAGAATTTTTCTGTGCAGTGAAATCAAAGGCAATCTGGGTGCCACACAGCTACATGGACAGACTAATAGATAAATGCAAGATGATTACTGCTCATGGATTTGTTCTTAACATAACTCAGTTATCAATACAGTTTAAATTATATAGATTCTTCTCATGTATTTTATCATCCAATATTCAACATTAATTATATATGCCTGAAATGCCTTGTAACACAACCATTACCAAAATACCAGTTTATTAAAAAATTAATGAAATGTGCATTTCTGATCTTCTGGTTTCAGAGACTGCATTTAATCATTATTTCGTCATGAAATACATTGATCCTTGGTGCGGTAGGCATACGTGTCGAATAAATAAGATACTGGGACTCAATCTATGTTCCACAAGGTACGACTGACATCTGTGACAGCAAAGAGGGGCACTGTTAATGGCTACCATATGCATCTGTGGGTTTCCACACCAGTAGAAGTCTAATCTTTCCACCTTACATTTCAAAAACATTAAAAAAAAAAAATCAGAATGCTTCAGTGCATAATCTGAAAGACATGGTCGAAAGCCCAAGCATTCACAAGGATGATAATATGATGCACCTCAACTATTTTCTTACTTTCCAGGAGACCTCAGTTTTATTTAACAACTTGTACTGCACATATGGCTGTGCATCTGTATTTATGTATGTGCAATAAATGGTTCCACATTACTGTTGTGAGTATATGTACAGGGCATACGCTCATATGATCAAACTAGATATGTAAGAATGAGTGTTTCTTCCTCCAGATACTTGACAAAATGCTTCCAGGCAGAGTTAGTGTATCCTTCTCATGTAGCTACTGAAGAAAAATAAAAGGCGTAAGATTTCATGTGTCCTCTCCCCTACCCTCATCATTTACAACTAGCTAACTCCAGACCGTTGTTTTTAATCCACCATTTAAATCTGGATCTTTCAGACACCACTGTGGGTTCTCTTCAAAGGATCACAAAACTGAAGTTCAGCCCATAGACCACTGTAATTCCTGAAACACTAGTTTAGTTCCTGAACTCCTTCTTGAACCACTTCTGGACAGATAGATGCAAATTAAAATTGGAAGCAATTTAACTAACTGTTTGCTTTTAAACTCTTGTATATATATATAGATAGTTAGATATATAGATAATTTGTCCAAAACATAAATATAATATTGTTGTATTTAAAGGAGATGGGAAACTTACACTCAAAAAACACAATAAAGAAGCACTTAATCTAGTAAGCAATTCTGACATACTAATTTACAAATACAGATGCTTTCTTTATATTCTCCCAGGGAAACTCACCTTTCATTTAATCCATCAAAAGGTGGAAAATCTGTCTTCCTGGAAAGTTTTTGTCACCGTAATTAAGACTTTTGTTGCTACCCTTTCACCTTCATGATATGCCTGCAAACAACCTGTTCAAAGTCATTAGTTTAACTAAACAAGTGTAATGGGTACTAATTATCCTATAAGTCAGAAGTTGGATTGGTGAGTGGAGTCTCTTTCCTTGGCTGAAGGAGAATCAAGGTTTAGATCTGTGGTGGTTGTGTATGTTAATCTAATGTGTGAAATTACAAGTACTACTAGAGCCTACATGCTTAACACTAACAATGAACTCGTGGTTAAGAGAGGCAGAGCAATGTTCCTTTAGCAACGTATGCACAAAATTCTTTTAAATATAGAAAAAGGCAAATCAGGAAGGATGCAATTCAATAATGAAGGGAGATAGAAGAAAAATCTAATCTTGTTTCTAACACTTGTAATTTAAGATATATTTAACACATTATATATACATCCAAGGGTGCTAGGCCTCTTACAGGAAATTCAAAGACAAAGTTGCAGAAGCCAGCTCTGAAACTGGCAACTGTAATTACTATCAAACCTTTTTTGGTAAGGGTAAGTAGTAGTTCTAGATTCAGATTTAAGCAGAAACATGGATTGACTAAGAAGCTGTAGTTTCTGAAAAGGAAAACTGTTTATTATATGAACACTGTGAAGTTAGAGAATAAACACTTCCTTTTTTTACAATATTTTGATCTAATTGTAATTCGTCTAACTTTTTAAAAAAATGTTAATATCAGGGTTTTGTAGAAGGGGGATAGATCTTACCGAACTAAAGCAGCTTCATTTTGGAAATTCACAGAAAACTATACATTCATGTGCACACATGAAAGCAAGAAAGGTATTTTTCTTTAGAGACAAGAAAGAATGGTCCTTGTTCTTACATTTTATTGGTTTTCATTCAATTCTGGTTCAAATAATAGAAAAGTATTAAAAACAATATCTTACCACTGAATTATCAGGAGAGTTTGATTGCCAAAAAAAAAAAAAGAAAACAACCAACAAACAACACATGCTTTCTAGGCAATCTTTGTTTTGGTTGTTTTTTCATTTCTATTATGATTTTTAATGTTTGTAGGATTAGTGATGGGAGTATATTCAGTAAATTAATTCATATTATCTCACAGCAACTGATTTGAAAAAATCCCCCACAACTAATCAAAAATTGGTTTGGACTGTAACACTAGCCCATGAGCTCCAGGCTGGCTACAAGACAAAGCCTGCTGATGAATGGATGCATAGCGATTTGCAGAGAGAAGGCTAGCAGTTACTTCTTTGCAGGCAGTACTTATTCATGCCAGGGCTGGATGTGGTTCATTGTTTCTTCAGTCTTTTAAGATAACGACAATTGAATGAGCATAATAAATCCTCGTCCTTTTTGAAAACTGTCTGACTCATAAGGCACCTTCACAGTTGGGCTGGGTTTGGTAGTCTCAGAGTGTAGGAGGGAAAAAGAAACGTCTTCCCTAGTTCAGACAGTCCCTCCAGGTTAGGGGAGCGGACAAGGTGTGCTGACTGGGCAGCAATGGAGTCTGCATTTTTATTGCTGTTGACAGCAACAGCTCAGAGACATCAAACTGGCTTGCAGTAGTTTTGTACCATGGACATTTCTTCGTAATTTTTTCCTCTCTGTTTCACGAGGTTACATGGGGAGGGGAGGATTAAAGCACCTGAGTTCAGCTATCTACTTGTAAGTGTAGACATAGACTCCCTTGGTAAGAGACAGATATTTAGACAAGACAGTCAAGAGAATGACTCAGTTTACCCTGAAGTAAATGCTGGGGGTTTTTCACTAGCAATATACTGAATAGTTCTTCATTGTAACTGGAGTTTAGACAACACATGCATCAACATCTGTGTTTGTATATCATTCTCTGAACTGAATCCCAACCTCTTTTTCTTAGATGCTCTTCTGAAACAACAACAACAACAAAATGCTTGGCAGAAATATTTTTGTCTGACAAATGGACACTATTCCTAGACTGGGACTTGGCTGTACTTTCCTGGAGCATAGCCTAGAGAGCCATATTCACAGACTATGTGATCAAAGTTCAGCCCTTCATAATGATAGCATTACAGATAATATTTCAGAGCTTCGGGACTCCCTGCTCTGAAGCTCTCTCTCTCATCTCTGTCCTTAACTTGTCTGTCATAGGATCTGAAATCCTATATATCCAAATGCATCACTGAAACACTTGTGGGTTAGAAATAACCATAGAATCATCTGCAGTTCACTATCACTAATGGCTACAGATATCCCAAAATCAGGGCCAAAAGAAGACTATGATTTGAAGAAAAATTGCCAGTTCTGACATATGGTCAGAATAATCCCACCACTATAAATAATAAAGGCGATTTACAGCATTAGATGGTTTCTACCATTTGCCAGCAAGAATGGCAAAATTACATGCAGCAGAGCTCTTTCATATATAAGAGTGATCAGCCACCAAAACTAAGTACCAGTTTCTCACAAGTGTAGGTGAACTATGAAATTATTTCATCACCTATTTTACTGCTCTCCTTGTCTCCTTTTCAATTTACTCCAAGATAAGAATTCTTGAAAAATAAGTTTCAAAACTTTTTAAACTAATGCATGTTCTTTCTGCCAGTGAGTCACAAACTTTGCCATTTCAAATTAGAAGTCTGATTAGACGGCAGATTTCTTTACTGAATCCTGAAGAAACTAGTACAAGATGCCAAAAGCCTTTCAGTTCTGGTCCCATCTCAGGTTTCCAGTTCTCAACTAGTAAGTAGTAAGCATCAAGTCTGAACATGACATTAAATCAACCATCAGAGTCCAGCCTCAGGCACAGCACAGAGATTACATTAGTGGTATTAAACTGTGACCTACTTGCAAGATCCTGGCCACGGTAAGAACTTGTTCAAAGTATTGCTGTGTATTGCTTTTAACACAGTGAATTACAAATTATTTCTGAATTGCCTTTGCAACAGAAGGGAAATAGATGGGTTTATTCTCTCTAGCTGAACACAAATATTGCTGATATTTCTGGAGGATACCTGCTACTTTCAAGGTATTCTGGGTGACAAATTAAAAAGTGATTTTATTATTTCAGCAATAATTGTTGATCTAAAGACAAATATTTTCTTTTCTTTCAGTCCCATATAACTAACATCCTTACACCATTACAGTCATACTACTGCAGCACCATACTACTTCATGGTCATTAGGCATTTGTGCACTGTTCCTGTTTCCCTTCAGTATCTCTAAGATACCTACCAGATTTTCAGGAGTTCTGAAAGAGTTATGTAGACCATGTATATCAGTGACATTACTCCTCGTTGTGGTTTAGCCCCAGTAACCAACCAAGTACCACACAGACACTTGTTCACCTC
>NW_010268167.1:0-1531 GCF_000690775.1 Eurypyga helias
CAGGGCAGCCTGCAGGGAGGAGGGGGCTCTGCCAGGTGACCCTGCTGCAGGAGGAATCCCTGTGATGCCTCTAAGCTCCCTGTAACAATCACACGGGGCTCACTGCCCTGGAAGTACGACACGTATGGAGCCTGCCGAGGCAACGTGATGATGCCGAGAGGGAGCAGTTAACCTGCCTTCGCCTGAAAGAACCGGAATGAGTGAATTGAACGTCGCACGTGTACAAAACGTGAGATTTTACAGTTGTGCTGAGCATTGATATATAATTCCATTATCATGTTTCTCCACGGCTTCACACTTCCACGTCCATAATTTAGCTGTGTTTACGTTCTCGTGCACGGTGTTGCGGTCCTTGTTTCCCTCTTGACAGCAGTGGGCAGAGGGTTGCACACCCCTGCGGCAGCCGGGCCTTTTGGGGCGGCAGCAGACCGGAGACGCCCATGTTCTACCGCATCCCCAACGGAAAAGGAACGAAGATCACCCCGACTTCGCCCCCAGCCTGGTCCGGGTGGGCTCCGAGGGCCCCGTAGGCTTCTGCAAGCTTGGCGGGCTGGGAGCAGTTTACTCCCGATTCCTGCACCAACGGGAACACGCAGCGGCAGCACATAAACCCCTTCGTTCCCAGTAGCTGGAGGGGTGTGGCCTCCCCAGCCGCTTGGCTAAAATCGAGAGTCCTGCCTTAATCAACGTAATTGTGCCAATTAAAACCGCACTGACGGGGGGTTACTGCGCTGTGCTTCCCCTCCGGGAGGCCCTGGGCAGCTGCAGACCTGCAGGGCTCGGCTCTTCCTTGCCATCACGTCCTGGGAAACAGGCTTTTCCCTCCAGAAACGACACGGTGCTCCAGTCGCTTTTACGGACTCATCAGGGAGGAGGAGGAGGCAAACCGAGATGGAAGAGGCTAGCAAAGGTCTGGTTTTTCCTGGAGAAAATGTACTTTTGGGAAGAGTTACTTGTGTGTGCGAGCGTAACGCCGTCCCCGGGGCTGAGCCGGGCCCCGGCGGCCACCCCGTCCTCCCATCGCGGGGTTTGCGGGAGCTCGTGTATCCATGGGCTGGATTTGTGCGTTGGGGGTGGGGCTGGGCAGCACAATTGCCCAAAAATCACAGCAGGGACGTGGTTTGCTCCGAGCTGGTTTGGGCTGGGAGAAGCCCCTGTTACCGGCCCTGCCCCGGTTTCCTGCAGTGTTTCTTCTGGAGGACGTGCCTTCCCGGTGTCGGGCAGCCTTGGGCAGCGAGAAGGGCACGTGGGATCGTGCCTGTCCCAGGCGGGTTTGTTTCTCCGCTGGTGTTTTACGGCTCCTGGTGGAGGAGCGGGAATCGGTGTGCAAGTCCTGCTGCTCCCAGAAACCCGTCCACAGGGGGGAGCGGCTAAACCGGATGAATCGCCGTTACCTGGGCAAGCATTTTAAGCTACTGCTGGTTTTTAGGTCGGGGAGCGGGGCAGCGAAGGGGGACGGCGGCTGCCCACGTTGGCGTTGCCCTGCTCGGGGAAGCCTGAGCGGTGCCTGGCTGCCACGTTTGATGCCCTC
>NW_010268168.1:0-6739 GCF_000690775.1 Eurypyga helias
GCACCACCCGCACCCCGAGAACCGGTCCGTGCGGGATGCCCCTCCAGCAGAGGTTTCGGGGAACGTTCCGCAAGAGGACCCCGTCGTGCCTCCCGCATACCGCCTCCCTTCCGCGGCACAGGCAGCGCCTCACTCGGTCCGCATCCTCCGATGTGCCTTCGGAGGCAAATCCCACAACCCCCACCAATTCTGAACAAGAGCCACCCGATGACCAGGCGGCCTCCGACGGTGCGCAGCGAGGGCCTTCGCCGGCATGCCGCACGCCGCCACAAGAAGATAAAGTTTATCATCTTTCTGGTATAATGGCTCAAACCTATTAATAACACCAGAACATCCCAAAAGGTCAGGCGGCACACAGCAAGGTGAAGGGAATTGTCAAGACGCACAGGCAATCATCTTAGCACTCCAGACATTTGCCAGGCTGTTTCACTAATGTGTGATGTTCACTTTTAATTTCAATATAGTGCCATTTGGGCAAAAATGTCGTGTTTTTTAATTAATTACAATGTCAGCAGCTATTAAGATTAAAAGAAAGACCACATCAATAATAAATACTTAATCCAAAGGAAGGATTACAAGAAGAGCAATAAAAATCAATTTTTAGAGCTGGAAAATGGTGCCTTTTTCCTCACTTGACTGGTATTTTCATTATACTGACAGCGCCATGATCTTACGCGACGCTGACATTCGCCTAATGAAATAGCAGCCACGGGCAGTGATGGAAGGACTTGTCAATGCTGCTGCGGGAGGACACAATGCCACGGCGCCGCGCCACGGCAGTGGGATTCTCTTGCTCTTCCTCTCGGAAACAGCAGGAAGAAACCCGAGGAAACGCCCGTTCCTGCGCTCTGCCTGGGAAGGCTCAAATCCCACCACCTAACCGCAGGAACCCTCCGTGCCTCAGCAATTCTTCCCGACCTCTGCGCAGGGCTGAGCTGGAGTGAAGCAGGAATCCTGCACTCCCCTGGTGCCGGAAGCGCCAAGAGCTGGCCAGAAAACAGCCCGGCTGCGCGGCAATGGGATGCTGATCCCTTAGCTCCTTCAAGCTGGGGAAGACGCAGGTTACAAGACCCAGAGAGACTCCACTCGCAAAGGACTGAAAAACGCCCGTTGAGAACAGCTAATTAGTGACAATGACACTTAATTGTTAGCTAGGGCTCCACTCCCTTTGGAAATCACACTACAGCAGCCTCCACGAGAGGAAAGAAGCGTTGGGAGACACGACAGAAGTGGAGTCCCACTTGTGCCATCTTCTTCTCCCACGTCCATCAGCGCTTCGAGGCAGCCACCGCCCTAGAGCAGGGCTGGAAGGAGGAGGAAGTAGAAAACTCTGCTGTGTTTACTGATGTTGTCTTGAAAAAAAGTAGTGAGAAGCATGGAATATTTCAAAATGATCCCCTGTCACTAATTAATGATTCACTATGCGACAGACCTGGAACGTAATTCCACTGCAGCATCGCGGGCGATGCCGCCCTGCGCCGAATGCCGCACCAGCGCGACGAGAAGGGGAACACACCTCTTTCAAGAGAGCACGGCGACGAACGAAACGACAGCCGTCAGCACTGGCGGGGAGCAAGGAGGGTTCTGGTGGGCATGGACAGCGGGACTATTCCCGCACTGGAGTAAGGAATGGAATCACCTGAGCTGCACCCCACCCCGACCCCGATGGAAGAAGGGTGACGAAGCTGGTGTAAAAGGTGAAGCAGCCTTCTACCCGTCTGCCCCGTCCCCCACAACTGCCCCCGCACCGGTGCAGAGGGACGGGCAGCTGCAAATCTGCCCCTCAGCGAGAACCTGCATCTTCCCCGGGCACGGCGTGCGAGACGCAGCCGACCTTCCCGCGGGAGTCAGCACGTCGAGGGAAGATTATTCCTCTTGTGCCCATGGACGCAGCGGGAGCAGAACGGAGCTCTTCCAACCACTTCTCCGTTGGCAAGCACCAGCTGGCGGCATTGCCTCCCCGCCAGCACTGTGAGCAGCAGCACAGTGCAGAGCATTTTCATTTCTCCGCAAACGAGCGACAAGCGGAGCAGCAGCCCAGACCGATCGTTTACCTGAGTCAAAAAAAAAGCCCCCCGGGAAGAGGCGGGGGGTGGAGCGGGGCCCCCCGCCGCAGACACAGCACAGCCAACGCTCTAAGGCCAGGCGCTAACGACGGCTTTGCTCCAGCCCCAGACCAAGGAGCAGACTAGAGCAAACCCAGCGAGAACGCGACGGGCCCTGCACATGCCCATCCAAAGCCCTCGGCAGAGCAGAGTCAAGCAGGCGACAAGCCACCTGCGGCCGTTTCCTCTTTACGAGGCAATCTCTCCTCTCCTCAGCTGTTCCATTACACCTTCTCCCCGGAGCGGTGTGTTTTACATGCAGCCCATCTATCCCGTAGTTACACCGGGTACGTTCCACCGGAAGACGAGGCCGCCTGCGGAGGCAGCGCCAGGAGAATCCGCCACCACAGGACGGGTAAGGCGGAGCGGAGCCGTCCTCAGAGGCGCGGAGCCCCGACGGCATCCGGCTCACCTGGCGATCCTGCACGGTGATCCTACACAGCGATCCCGCACGGCGATCCCGTGCCGTGACCCGCTCCGCGGGACAGCCGGCTCGCCTCGGGGAGAACCACCGGCGCAACCCAGAGCGCCAGCGCGTGTACTTTCAGCATTTCCTCCAGGAGACGGGGCTCCGCTCACGGCAGGCAGGCAAAGCCAGAGCGCCTCGGCGCACCCACACCCGGTCTCGCGTCTGGTGGCACCTCCGTGCGACACCTGCGATTCCCAGAGCTCCACGCTGAGCTCGCTGCCTCCCCACCCGCTGTCGCTCGCACAGGTTTCTTTCCGTGAGGGAAAGACACCTCCTTACCTTCGAACCTGAACAGTAAGTGCTGCGAGTTTATTAATAACCTGCCCTGTTACCAACTGATGCAAAAGAGCCCCAAATGCTGGAAACAACAGAGTAAGGGCAAAGCTGCTCACTGGGACCATCTGGAATCCTCGTTCACTTACGACAGAAATGTGCTTATGGCATCCCTAAAATTATAATCCGTTGGTTTTCCATTACACGGCAGGTAATGGAAATGTTTGCACGTACAAACTTGGCTGCTGCTAAACCGGTAAGCTAAATAAAGTCGACACAGGCCTGGGTGAACGGGAGGGACGCGCGTGGCGAATGCCGGACAGTGGCATCGAACGCACAAAACCTCGGGCCGGCACGAGACGAGAAGCGGGGAGATCGCGCCCCTGACCGTGCCCGGCAGGTCGAAGGCACCGAGATGGTCGTGCTGCCCTTGCCAGAAGCGGGCACTTCTGGGAGCACCTCCCCTGGGTTTCAAGGGGGTGACTGGACCCCAACGAGCCGAGCCTCGGGGGTTTCCCGAGAAGCCTTCCTGTGGGACGCGGGGCTTTAAACCGCTGGCCGCAGACGTGGGCGGAGGTTGATTTGCCCCGGGAGCGTTTCCATCCGCACACAGCAAGTTTCACCAGCCGTCCGGGGCACACGCGTACCGGGAGCTTCACTTGACGTTAAAGCCACTGTGGCAAAAGATAAACAAAATAAAAGGAATCCCAGCCCCCAACTCCTCGGATCTTCCCAACGACCCAGATCTTTAGAGTGAAGTTTTCCTTTGCCTGGAAACCAAGTGGCTTTTCTTTGGCTCATTCAGCTGCGCCTTCTGGGAAAAGCCCGAAGAGAAACGTTGAGATTGGAGGGGTCTTTGAGAAGATGTGACAGTTGACTGATGAGCATCCATAAAATGACAAAGAATAGTTGTGTGGAGCCGGTGCATCACATCGCCTCTCCCTGGGAAACTAATTGCTCTGAATTGTTAATAGTAACATTATTTTTCTGGCAATCATTTCTTTTGAATACCCAAAATGAGCATGAAACAGCTCCTTTGACCGGACATAAAAGTTAAATGTCCCAATGTTGATCAAATTAACTTCAGCTATGTGACAATGGACTATATTTGTGAGAAAATAATGAAGGGCACAAAGGGGAGCTTTCTGCCAGGATTTCACAGTTGTAATGTAAAAATGTTTCTGTTGAACTAGGCCAGGGAGCGTTTCAATAGGAAAACAGAAGAGCACTGTCACTTTCTTTAAAAAAAACACATTCATTTTAGGATCTGAATGCTCCAGATAATTTCAGGAAGTTTAAATGGCTGGCACCCCAGGAGCCACACTATCAGGCTACCACCTCACGTCCTCGCCAGCGCGCTTCCAACGCTTCCAAAGCAGCCGGCCCCGGCTCCTGCCCTGGCCAGGCTGCTGCGTTCACTGGACACTTCTCCCCAAGTGTCTAAAGGACACGACGAAGATGCCAATTTGATTAATTAATGACATATGCACAGGCATTAATTACAGCAGACGTGTGAAAGACTGAAATGAAAACCCATTTCCTCCCTCAGTCCCACCTACAGCTGAAACCCTCCAACCTCAGAAAGCACAAAGATGCAAGCGTTATGCAAATAGGGCTAATTGTAGAGGGAGTTATCCAAACTGGCCAGGCAGAATTACACAGTGTAAAGCAGGTTCTCACTCTCCTTTGTAAGGCAAACCCAGCGTTCTGTCTGTCTGTCCGGGGGAGGTTAGCCGGGCTGGGGGAATCAGTCTGCGTGTACCTCAGCGCTGCCCAAGACTCACCGCACGCGCCAGCCCTCGGCCCACGCGCTGCGCGCGTAGCTGTGACCATACCGGCGACCACCTGCTCGCTCAGCCCTCGCTCCAACGCCGTGTTCTCGTCACGCCTGCCTGTGGGAAAGGCTGACCCCGGCCTGGCTCAGCACGCGCCAGCTCGCCGTCTGGGACGGCATCCTTCTCCCCACGGAACTCACTGCCCACTGTAAGATTAAACCTTCCTTCTCCCAAAACACGTGATGATGACTATTAATAGGTGCCCTCGGGAGAAAACTGCCAGCGGCACCTTCAGACCCTCCAGTGACACTTCTCCTGTGTTTCCCTCCCGGTCTCGGTGAGCCAGAGACGCTCTGCAGCCTCGTGCCTACGTGCTGAAACCCTGCAGTGAGGCTGATGCTGGGGGAACCAACCTCCCTGGTGATTTTACCGGTCGAACTGACTCATTTGGGCTTCTCTCGCGAGCTCCGTTCTGTATTTCAAACTCCTGCGACAGCTCCTGCCCGGCGGGAGACCCCTAATTCACCTTTACGGAGACGCGGCCGGGCAGAGCCGCGTTCCCCTACTCCAGTGACCTGGACGGCCGGTGAGAAGGTGCTGCCGTTTCATCCAGCCCAGGTCTGGCTCCCTGAACTGGCTTCCTTCTGGCTTTGTTCACAGTGCTGCTAAATGTCCCCCCAGCTGAAAGGCTCTGAAGGAAAAGCCTTCCAGCAGCACTAAATCTGCACCATTAGCTCATGCAGATAAGGGGATTTAAAAGCTCAGCTTGAAACCTCTCTCTTCACTATTTATCTGACACTGCATAGTTCCAGTAGCTCAGCTGGAAGTGTAGATCTATGAAGCTTTAAAGAGAGATTAAAGCCAAGAAAAGAGGTACTTTCCCCTCGGGCCGCTCTCCGTTCCCTTTCCCTGCTGTCTGAAGGAGTGCTGGCAGACAATGGCCAAAGATGGTTCCCAAAACCGGCTGAATGGGGACACTGTTGGTGGCAGCATTCATTCAGAGCGAGCTTCAGCGTATTGTCCTCCCCAATCAGCAGATCAGAATAGAGTTTGCTGGTGGCTGCCAAAAGGTTAGCGATGCCCTGAAAGGGGTTTCCCATTATTCACTGCTCCTACAGAACTCCCCCTTTGTGCGCGCCAGCCCGTCACTTCACTGTGGAGGTCCGGATCTGCGGCTGGCTGCTCCCTCAAAATGAACAATTCATCCCGGTGCAAGCTCACTGGAGTAGTGTGCAGCCCAAACGCGGGGGTTTTCTTTTCTGGGGACAGGGGAGCCGGGGCAGGTTTTGGCAGTGTCACATTTTAATGATATACCGCCGTGACATCTCTGACCCGGAGCTGACACTAACACCGCGGCCCCGGTCCCTTCCCCTCGCCGGGGCGTCGTGGGAGGTCCCACCCCAAACCAGCTACCGGAGCACGCCGCACGCTGCCAACAAGCGTGCCCCAAAGAACGCAAGCGGTCGTACAGGTTTGCCGACGTCCCTCGCGCGAAGCAGAGGGAAGGGAGAGGAACCGATGGAGCCAAGAAAAACGGAGATGAGCCCAGGCCTTGCCCACAGTGCCCTGTAACCGCACCCTGAGACCGTGTCGCGAACTGCACCGAGGGGAGACCCCGGCCCCCTAAATACGGGGTCTGCGTGACCCACCGCGTGCTGCCCATCTGCAAACCTTCCCAGCGCCTCCGCTGCTCCCCGGTATTTGAAAAGCTTCCACGAGTGACACCAGGGAAGACATACCGGATTTTTCCTCTTCATCCTTGGATCATCCCAGCAGTGAAAGGAAACGCCTGTTTCGGAGACATTCCTACTCAGCCCTCTGCTGGGGCGCCCGGGAAAGCGCTTCCTTACGCGCAGCGGGAAAGGCTCCTGCGGAGACCTCTGCCCGTCCCTGCGTGAGATAAAACTTACAGAACGAAGGAAAACGCCCTGAAAAGGTGTTTATAACCCCCAGCACCTGCTGGAATCTTTTCCAGAGACAATCTGCACAGGGAAGAACGACAACACCGCGTACGCAGAGATTCTTCAACGCGTAACTGGCTCAGCAGTGTCTGGAGCTTGCAGGCAGCAGGAGTGGGGAGAGGGAAGGGGTGCCGGCCGCTGGGAACTCCTCAGTGC
>NW_010268169.1:0-2007 GCF_000690775.1 Eurypyga helias
TGACATCCGCTCCCCCCACGCTCAGACCAGCGTGTGCCGCGTGGCCAAGCGCCCCGACTTCGCCGCCACGGGCCAGTGGGAAGTGGTGACGGAGAGCGAGGGGAAGCAGGAGGCGGCCGTCTTCGACGCCGTGCTGGTGTGCACTGGGCACCACACCGAGGCACACCTCCCCCTGAGCACCTTCCCAGGTACCGCCCCGCACCCCCGTGCACGGAGACACCTCGGAAAGCTCGGCCATGGGAACCCCTCTTTTCCCTGCCTCTCTTCCTCCCAGCCTCAGTGTTTCTCTGCCTTGCTTCAACTCCAGGAGTGCTCCCACACTCCCCAGGAGGGATCTGGCGGGGTCAGGGAGCATCCCCACTTCAGTTTTTGGGGAGCTGACTCCGCAGCCCAGCACCAGGAAGCCAAGCATCCCTCCTCCTCGCTCACAGGCATCGAAAAGTTCAAGGGCCGCTACCTCCACAGCCGAGACTACAAGGATGCCCGGGATTTCACAGACAAGACGGTTGTTGTCATCGGGATTGGGAACTCGGGGTCGGACCTGGCCGTGGAGATCAGCCAAACGGCCAAGCAGGTGAGCAGTGGGAGTGGGGTCCTAGTGGGCAGGGCAGCCCCCCTGGGGGACATTACTGGCTCCATGAGTACACCAGGACCAAGACACTGCCACTCCATGCCGGCACCGCTGCATTCGGCACTGCTGGCACCCGGCAATCCCTGTTTCCAGGCAGCAGTGGCAGCCAAGACTCCATCCCATACAGATACCCCAATTTCCAGCCCTGAGCCCAGGGCTGGGGCTGCCCTTTGTGGCTCTTCCCTACCTCTCCCTGCCAGGTGCCCACCCCTGGCTCCCTCTGCTCTCCGGGTCTTTGCCCGGCACCCAGGCAGCACAAAGAGGAGTGATCCCAGGGCAAGGATGTGCCCACCCCCGGCGGCAGCCCCCGAGGACCCCCACAGCCCTCAGTGGACGATGCCTCCTTCCCCACCCAGGTCTTCCTCAGCACGCGCCGGGGCGCATGGATCCTCAACCGCGTTGGAGAGCAGGGCTACCCCATCGACATCGTATTCAACACCCGCCTGAAGATGTTCCTGAAGAAGCTGCTGAGCCCCTCCATGCTGTGCGACCTCGCGGAGAAGCAGCTCAACGCCAGGTTTGACCACTCGCACTACGGCCTGAAGCCAAAGCACAGGTGCCAGCAAAAGCTCCCCCTGCCCAGGAGGGACACCCCCCGGATCTCCCTGTGTCCCGTCTCACTTGGGCGTTTCCATGCTCCCTATGCCCAGGCTGGGAATGAGCATCCCTAGGGATGACTGTTTCCGGAGCAGGACACGGAGCAGAGACAACCCACCCCAGCACCCTGATGGTTCCTTGTGCCTTCCAGGATCTTTGAACAGCACCCAACCGTCAACGACGACCTGCCCAACCGCATCATTTCGGGAAGGGTGCGGGTGAAGTCGAACGTCCAGGAGTTCACGGAGACATCTGCCATCTTTGAGGATGGCACCAGGGAAGATATCGACGCGGTGGTCTTCGCCACGGGGTACAGCTTCTCCTTCCCCTTCCTCGAGGGCTGCGTCAAGGTGGTGGAGAACCAGATCCCACTCTACAAATTCATGTTCCCCGTCGACCTGGAGAAGCCGACGCTGGCTTTCATCGGCCTCATCCAGCCCCTGGGCGCCATCATGCCCATCTCTGAGCTCCAGTGTCGCTGGGCCACCCGCGTCTTCAAGGGTAAGTGAGGCAGGTTGGGGGGATGCGACCAGGCAACCCTCCTCCCTCCACCCTTCTCCTCTTGCTTATTCGTGGGGATAACCACCAGCATTTTGCTGTCCGCGGTCAAGGCCAGGGCCGCCTTGCAGCCATCATGCTGAGTTGGGCTTTTGCCTGAGCACTGCAGGGACATCCATACCCTGAGCCCCACGGGATGCTCCTTCCCATCCCGAGGAGCTCAGGTGCCAGAGCGCCCACCACGGTGGTGCTGGCAGGGGCACAGCACCCCGTCAAGGGAG
>NW_010268170.1:0-9202 GCF_000690775.1 Eurypyga helias
CGCGGAGGGGCGCGAGAGCCAAGGGTGAGGCGGCCGCTTTATGCAGGGAATTCTTCCCGTGGGATGTTCCTCAGGGCATACGGCAGCTTGGTCTTGGACTTCTCCCGGCGTCTATATACAATATACTTATTTCTTTGGTCGTGGGCTCATTCTTTTAATTAGTGTTCTATGGACCGAGCTTCCTAAGCGTTTCCAAATTGGAAGCAGTCACTTTTTTTTTTCTTTGCAAAACACCTCTTTCGTCAAAAAAAGGAGAATCAGTAGTTCTCAATTTAATTTTCAACAATCTGTTGGTATTAATTGGTGCGGTTTTGTTATGCCAGAACAGTTTGGAACTTCATGGGATGTAACTTTTTTCGTTTGCAGTGGGAATGAGGCAAATCACCAGAGCGTGGACACGTGGGCCGTGCTGTAGTTTGGGTCATTGAACACAATAGTAATACACCTTCCCACTATCTGTATTCTTTCTGTGTATGTGTATTTAAAGCCACATTTTACTGTGCAAGCAAGTCGGCCTAGATGTTCACAATCTGAGCGGGAGAAGGCTCTTGCTGAACTATGACTGCTGCGTGAATAGGAGTTCAGGAAGTCTTGAAGCAATGCAGTCTGGTCGCTTTGATACAATTACCTTTGGAGCTAATGTCGGTGCCTGGGGCCTCGGTGGGGCAGTTTCCTGTGTCTCCGTGGTGGAAATCTGCATTTCTGCAGGAAAAACATGTGACAGTAGCTCCGGTGTCATAACTACCGCCGTGCAGCAAAGTGCTGTTTTTAGTAAGAATTCTGCATGAATCAAGCCCCAGCCATGTTAAAAGCCGCTGGGCCGCGTTTTTAGGTCACTCAACAGCTTCTGTAGTTCACCCTCCCCGGCGTCAGCGGTGTGCAGAGGTGGAAAGGAAGTGGCAGGGACCGCACAAGGGTTGCGACCGCGCTGGTGGTGAGCGGTGAAGGCTGAAGAGGTAACATGGCGAGGCTTTCAGCTCCTCGTGGAGACCAGAAGGTTCAGGTTTGGTAGGGCAGGGAGCTGGAAAGCAAGTTACAGTGGTCTTCAATGGACTAATTCCAATTGAGAGCAGTAGCTGCTTTGTTAATTACCCCTTGCTAATTAAATTCCGAAGGACTATCCTGCAGAACGATGGAATGCAGTGAGCTCGCATCTCTGTGCGCTGAGACGACTTGGTGTCATGTGGCAGCTGAACTTAACCTGATGGTTAACTGGTGAAATTTGCAGCCCCAGTGAGGGAGCCGCAATTACACACGCCTTCAGCCTTGTAAAGATTTCAATCTCCAAAAATGTGGTGGCATGTTTGAGGTGCTAAATGAAGCCGTTTAAGAACCCGTGGTAGGGAGATGGGGCGCCTTTTAATTTTGCCTGGAGTTTTGGTAATAAGAATGTAACTTACACGTGATTATTCCTGACTTACGTGTTTGATGGCAATTGGAACCGATGCCAGTGTTCCTTCAGTGGTTTCTAAGAGGCTATTGCTCATGAAATATTGAACCAATGACCCAAGCTGTTCAATGCTGATGAAGGGCCCAATCTAGCATTTTATTGAACGTGGCATTTATGAGAAATGAAACTGCTCATTTCTATTATATAATCAATAGCACATTAAACCATTTATCATTAATTTGATTAAAGAATGCCATTTTAGACCTGCATGTTCCCCTGCCTTCTCAACTGAGCTTACATTTGGTGTCCGAGAAAGCACAAGGTAGTCAGAAGGAAAGAGCTAATCTGTAGCTACCTCTGCTGTCATGGGGCCAGCGAATTTGGCAGGTCCCCTTTTTCTGTGTCATTTAGAAACATTAACGTGACGTTGTACAAATGTGCAGGGAAAACATTTATTCTAAGCTGTCCCCCAAAGGGATCTGCTTTCTGGCTTCGGTCCGCAAACGAATGCATTTCTGTGATGAAAACCCGGACTCTCCTTACCGTGCAGTGGCAAAAAAGATGTTAATCTAAGAAATGAACTTTTAGGGCCTTTATTGCCACGGTGAAAGCTTGGAATCTGTGAACGCTTCAGCCGCTGAAGAGCGTTAAGAGTAAATGGAATGTGTGCCTTCAAATTCCGTTACGGAAAGCCGTTGTCTGGATGCCCTTCTCGCTGGCGTTGTGTTCTCGCCCGTTGCAACCCCCGCCTAGAACACAAGGGATGACCTTTGCTTGAGGGATCCAGCACAGATCCATTGCCTCATTTCGGTTATTTCACTCCCCATATTTCTCACAGCACGGAGAAGCGGCGTCCTGCTTCCCGCACCCCAGGAATTCGTGCCTGCACCATTCTGCAACAGTCGGTTGCTCTGCGAAGCTGCATGCGCCGCCTGTGCCTCGCGGCAACGTTCCGGTGGCTTTCGGCAAGTGCGCATCTGACGAGGTGCTCACCAGCCACTGCTGCAGGAACAAGGGGGGAAAGGGCAAGCTGCCAGGCCTGTAGAGAGAGTGCCTACCCGAGGGTCTGAGACTGAAATACGAGTAGGATTTGATGTAGGTCTCTGGATTGAAGTGGTTTTGTCCTGGGTGACTTTATTTTTCCTTGCTCTTCTGTATTGAACTGAGCAGGCGGTAGTTACCTGATCAAAAGGATGGACGAACACGCGTTGCTTGGATGGGTGGTTTTTGCTCTGGGTTTTGTTTTTCCACTGAACTTTCTATCCTGAGGTGCACGCTGCTGAGCTGTTGCTGGCACTTGCGCTATAAACAGCGTGGAAAACGCTGGTGTGTATAATTGAACATCTCGTTAACTTGGGTAGCGAAACAAAAGTCCGCTCTTGGTTTTGGGCACGTGAGGTACCAGCTGCCGGACTCCCCTTTTAGGGCTGACCCTGACAACGGTCTCTTTCTGATGGTGTCGGTTGTACTTTAATTCACTTTCACTGCTTTTCACAGGCCTCTCAGGAAGAGCTGAAAGCTGCCTACCGCCGCCTGTGTATGCTGTACCACCCGGACAAGCACAGAGACCCCGAGCTCAAAACGCAAGCTGAGCGGCTCTTTAACCTTGTTCACCAAGCTTATGAAGGTCGGTGGAGGGTGGAGGTTTGCAGGAACTGTTTCCAGGGGTGTTTGATGGGGAAGGCTGTGTCTTCCTCCTTTCTGAAGAAGACAGATACCATTACAAAGTGATAATAACCTGCTGTACTTAGCTATGGTTTTTTTCCTGCTTCTGTCCTGTAAACCAGGAGCAAGGCAGTGTGAATTCTGCAAGGAACGAGACGTGGAGTCTCGGCCTTACTTCCCATGTGTTGTAAAAGACCTTTTCAGCACTTCCTTTGCTTCTGAAAAGACTCTCCCACAAAAGACCAAAAAGCTTCCAACAGAAAGGCAGTTTCATGCTTTACTTTTAAGTGATGCATCCTGAATTTCTGTTCTCGGTCACCTGGTTGTGGTCTCCGTGGCTTTTCAGCAAGTTCTTCCGTATTCCAAGACTGAGATAAGGACAGTGCACTCAGTGCAGTTAGAAGGGGTTTACTCATCCAGGGCTGCCAAAGCCCTTTTAAAATATTCAGAATTAAGCTGACATTTACTTCAGTCCTGGTGTCCTCGTAGGTAATACGTACCATAACTGAGGCACAAGGAAGGGATTTCTTACAATTAGCTTCAGCATTTGGAAGTGTGATAAGAAACCTGGAATGCAAATGGGTGAGAAGCTGGTAGGACTCGTCTGCATTAAACAACTACTGCAGCAAACTAGATGCCCGGTCCCATAGCCTAAAGAGAAACTCTTTTAAACCTGAAAGATGAGCTATACAGTTCTTTTTTTTTACTCTCATGTTTTCTGAGTGAGAAGAGCAAACATTGAGTTCTGTCCTCTCTTGGTTTAACTTGCAGTGCTTAGTGATCCACAGACCCGAGCCATCTATGACATATATGGGAGGAGAGGACTGGAAATGGAAGGATGGGAGGTGAGAGAAACGCAGCCCCGTGTGACCAGTGGAATTGGCTAAACCCACCGTCACCTGACATTCTTGTGTCGAGCTGTGCTGGTGGTTACAAAGGCCGATTTGTCTGAGGGCATCCCTGTGTAGTTATTTCTGCCTGCTGGAACGCCGTGGTGGGTTTTCACCTGACAAGGGAACAATGAACCTGACGTTCAGAGTTCCCTGATAGCATATTACCCTGACAGGCAGCATCTCTGAGACAAACGCATCGTTATTGTCCCATCTCGTGTCATCTTTTCCATCTGAAGCCGTTTTCAGCATCGGCTGCCCTCTGAGTTTGAAACTACTTTTTCTTTCTGTGCTTTTGGGGTTTGGTGATTTTTCTTCTTGGTTTGGGTTTTTGGGCTTTGAAAGAGAACGTGTCCATTGCTAGCTGTCCTGTTCAGTCCCCGTGCTAGCCTCTGCCCGTCTTAGCAGATTGCGCTACGCCGCTTGCTTCGGAATCCTAGTGGGGCAGGTCAGACCAAGTTTGCAGTTAGCAGCAAGAAAAGTGGCGCAGTGGCGGTGTGTAACAGACATTTTTAAGCTGCCTGTGGCAGGGTTGATCTTATTTTGAAAAGCCAAATCCAATACTCTTTTCTGTCCATACCTAAGACCGTACCTGTTTAAAACCCTTATTCCCCGAGCTGTGTAGGGTTAACGGATGTGAATCAGCATGCCATAAAATGACAAAACTCTCACTTAATGAGTTTACCTCAGGCCAGAAGCTTTCAGTCATTTTCAATTTTTTGTTTACACCCAGTAGAGAAGTTAACGTATAGCTGTTGGTAACAGCTGCGCTGCAGCACCTTGTGGTTTGCTGTCTGTGTGCGCTGGTTTTGCCAAGGGAATAGAAATAATGAGACCATTTTCCCTTCTCTCAAGGCATGAGGGTTTCTCTCGTGCCTGACATTTGACCTGCTCAGGTGTTTGCTTCCAAACCCTGAGGACTGGAACCGGTGCAGCGTGGCTTACAGCAGCACCGGGGGGACAGGGTGTTAGTGTACCGGGTCCCAGCGGCCAGGCCATACCCCAAACATCCTCATGATAAGGTTTTGACTTACTGTTTCTTTTTGAGCAGGTTGTGGAAAGGAAGCGAACGCCAGCTGAAATCAGGGAAGAATTTGAGCGTTTGCAGAGAGAGAGGGAAGAGAGAAGGTTGCAGCAGCGAACTAATCCAAAGGTAAGCCAAGACTTCATCCCAGTCTCGAGTGGATCTGTGAATTATTAGGAACATGCAAGGTGTGATGAATGTAGATGAGGGGCTACAATAAGTACAATAAGTGGCCCCTTAGGGAACTACTCCTAGTGAGCTACTTTCCCATGTTTGAGTATGCGGTTTGTCTGGACAGTGTGGGGAAAGGAGCTGATTCTGCAAACAGCAGTGCTCTGGTGAAAGTGCTTTTTCTCATTGAAACATGGAGGAGCAAAATAGCTCTTTGGGCAATTTCAAGAAAACGGTCTTAATGCTGAAATGTTTATGGTTTCTTTCCAAGTATTCCAAATGAAATGAAACCCCCTGCAGTTACCCAACAGGTTTTCCCTTCACCACTGCTGTGGTGTCACAACAATGCGGGGAGAGACTGAAAGGCAGCTTTGAAATGGGGGGATGTGCGAGGCAGGTACCACACCGCCTGGGGAGCAGGAGTCTTGTGGCTGCAGCGCGGGGAGCAAAGTCAGCCCGGCCAGCGCTGAGGCCCTGCCAGTTTCCCAGTGTGTGCCTGCTCTGGGAAGGCTCCGTCGTGCTCCCGGGATGTGTCAGCGCATATTCCATTCCCATCTCAGCCTGAGCAGCCATAAGCTGACACCGAGTGACCCACCTCGCATCGGCTGTGCGGAGATAATCAGGAACACCGTGTCGGGGGTGATGTTCTCATGGTAGTGTGGAGATGGTGATCGGCCACTGCTTCCTCCGCCACCTGCTGCAACTGGCGTACACCGATGGCTTGGCACGGCCTTGCTGGCTCTTGGCTTGAGAAGCGTGCAGGCAAACCCAGGTTATGTCAGGATTGTCTCCGAGTGAGGTTTTGGAGCTTGTAGAATCACAAAAATCTTGGTTCTCGTGCAGTGAGTAACAATATCCAAGAGCTGCGCCTACGCTCGCCAATGTACCACAGCTCAGTTCACCTGAATCCAGATTTTTCTTGGGGTTTTTGCCAAACTATCAGAAAACTGTACTTATTTTTTGAACTGTGTTGGGAATCCATTTCTCCTGTGCGATACAGGAACGGTACCTGGTGGGGAGCCTTGATTTTCCTGTTCCCCCCCAAGGTAACGTGCAGGTATTTACACAGACTAAAGCGCAGGCAGCTGTGTGCTTATGCTGCCGTAGGAAGAGAAGATTTCCCGGCTCACTGTGTCCACGCGTGGACTTCTCGGGCATTGCAGCGTAACCTGCATAACCCCAGAAACAACTCCCAGTTGGTTAACTACTGTTGGCTTTGAGGGTTGTTGATGTTTTCATGGCCAGCCCTTTAAAATCAGTGTTTCCTGAGTGGACAGAGGTGTGGGTACAGTCATGTTTTGGACTGCATCGGAAAAATGTCCACCTGAGACCTGTAACGTTCCGAGATACTTCAGCAGGGACATGGGTCTGCGCTGGTCATAGCCACACGGATTGGCTAACAGGGATCAGCAGGCTGCTGTAGGTAGTGCTGCTCCGATACTGGAAGGGTAAATCGGTGTGAGGTGTTGTGCGAATATCTGTCGGCAGTGTTATTCCAGGCAGGAGGGGATTTCTGGATGCTCCAGCACAGGCAGGTCTTTGCTGGAGGTGAGGGTGATTGGGGTGAGAAGGGTATTCTCGGAGTGGGACATGGAGATATCCGCCTCATGCTTCTCCCTGTCTGCGGGAATGTGACGTTTCATCCAGGCACCTGGCCGTGAGCAGGGAGAAGTGGAGCTGCGCTGTAAGCCTCGGTGTCCTCTGATCACATCAGCCATCCGGGCGTTGGGAAGCCTCGGCCGCGGTGTCCTCTGATGGTTTACCCCTCTGGGGTGTACTGTCGTTGCTGACTGGCAGCCTAGAGAAACGTCTCTCCAGGAATTCCTGTGGAATTGGGTAGTGCAGCTGTGAGCATCTCCAACGTTTTGTCGGTTCTGTAACGCGGTTCCAGCGAAATAAAGCGTTTCAACCAGAACTGTTGAGCAATAACCAGATGTAGACCATTTGGCAGGTTTCAAATTGAGTCTATTATTTGCTTTTAGAGCTTTGTTTTCGCTTTCAGAGATGTGCAGAAGGGTTGAAAAGTTCATTACTTCATTTAGGAAGAACTGCTTCCTGTTAGGAAGAATTAAATCCCCTGGTTTTCCTGCTGCGGAAGGTCGTTGTCTATGAAATGCAGGTCCCTCAAGGCTTAGTCTTGCACAGCTCCCGCATGTCACCTTCCAGAAGGTAAATCCCTAAGACAAACAGGTGAGGAGGGAGTACGCTCTGCTCTGCCACCTCTTAATTCCATCGGTAAATCTGTTCCGTACTCGCAGGATGGCAAATTGGGGTGGATTTTACAGGCCGTCCCGCGGAGTTGGTGCGCCATGTGCGCCCGCGCCGCCGGCTGAGTAGAGCTTGACGGCCTTTTCCCTGCTGCTCGCCCTTCGGGGAGGGCTTTTTCCTCTCCCGAGGGCCTGAGCAGGTGGCTGATGGGGAGCTGCAAGCAGCAGCGGTCCCCTCTATTATCCGGTGGCATAGGGGGTGCGCTCGTTCTCTGGGAATATTTTTAGCTTTGCCATCTGCTGCCTTTCCTGTGCCTGCGCCCGAGCCAGTTTCCGTGCCAGGATCTGTAGACCTCGGGGTGACTTCACCGGCTTGGCAGGAGGTAAAATCTCCGCATGGAGTCACTGCTCCCTTCAGCAGCCAAACAGGATCTGCTGAGGAGCCGGCGAAGAAATGGGACGCCTTTCCTATGAATGGGTCTGGTGGATTTTCTTGGGTAGCTTCAGGTGTTTTCCTTCTTTGCGTTGGGAGGGATATTTTTTTATTTAAATTCATAGGTGTGAGAAAGGAAATCGTAAGATTTTGTGTCTGATTGAAAGGAGGTGCAAGGAATTTCAGGAGTGTGTGTGGAACTTGGTGCATTTTCCAAAGAGAACAAGCATCATGGTGCCACCAGACAGAGGGCAGGAAGAGATGTTGTGGATGCCCCATCCCTGGATGTCTTCAAGGCCAGGCTGGATGTGGCTTTGAGCAACCTGGGCTAGTGGAAGGTGTCCCTGCCCATGGCAGGGGGGTTGGAACTAGATGATCTTTAAGGTCCCTTCCAACACTAACCATTCTATGATTCTATGATTCTAAGAGTAAACTGCGTGGGGTTTTTTATGCAAATCCTTGGGAAAGCTTTCCTGCTGCTTACATTCAGGTCTGAGTTGAAAACATGCATTTTCTGTCTTTCTGCCATTCACATTCAGCATGTTTACTACTCGGCATGGTATCCCTTGGTAAAACGTGTTTAACTCGGAATTTGAAGTCGAGGTCTGGCTGAAAACCTTTCTTTCCATCCCGCCTCTGTTAAGAAAGATCTTGGGTTTCACACTTCCTTAAATTGAAGAGCACCAAGGAAAATTGGAAATAGTTCTCTCTTTTTAAAATAAACGCTCATGTGTGCTCCACGCATTCGGTCGGCCCCTCTAGAGTGCATCGGCTGGAGCGACACTGGCTGGAGTCGGCACTCTCCTTCTCTTCGGCTGTTCCACGCCATGTGTCCGGAGGGCTGGAGGGCAGCTTCCCAGGCAGCCGGCGGTTTTCTCTCGCTTGGCTCTTGTTTTGGCCCCATTTCAAGGAACAGCCCTACACGGGAGAGGGCTGAAATGGAAGAAGCTGTAGCATCTGGAGAGTGGATCCTTTGAAGGTGATTTGGCAGGTGGTTCCTGAAAAGCGGCCTTGTGCATAGAGGGCAGGAGCTCGTCCCTGGTGCCGCCGCAAACGGCGATGGGCATGACTGCCTTGAAATTCCCCAGCCTGTAATTCGTCAACATCGGGAGGATATAGACTGGTTGGAGTGAGTCCAGAGGAGGCCACAAAGATGCTCAGAGGGCTGGAGCCCCTCTGCTATGATGAAAGGCTGCAAGAATTGGGCTTGTTCAGACTGGAGAAGAGAAGGCTCCAGGGAGACCTTATTGCAGCCTTCCAGTGCCTGGGGGGGCTACAAGGAAGCTGGGGGGGACTTTTTACAAGGGCCTGTAGTGACAGGACAAGGGGTAACCGGTTTAAATTGAAATTGGGGAGGTTTAGGTTAGATATCAGGAAGAAATTCTTCCCGGAGAGGGTGGGGAGGCACTGGGACAGGTTGCC
>NW_010268170.1:9278-19673 GCF_000690775.1 Eurypyga helias
GGCCCTGCCCATGGCAGGGGGGTTGGAACTAGATGATCTTTAAGGTCCCTTCCAACCCAAACCCTTCCATGATTCTATGATAACAGCTGAGGCACAGCCCCTCTACCAGAGCTCTCCTGGAAATAATCGCACCTTCCTGCGTTAAAATATTTATCCAATTTCAGAAAATAAACATTGAGAAGAGGTTGGGAATCTCCAGAGTGAATTAACTAGTTGGGAGCCAAACCAGCGAGTCTGGTCGAACTCTGCAACTCCTCCTGTGTTTGTGGCTCGGCGTTTGATGAGAGCAGAGTGAGCAAGGGCTGAAAGAAGAATTTATTCCACATACACAGACCCCGTGTGAGTGGGTTTTGTACCTGCCCAGCTGTTCAGCTTCTTTACACGGATGGCTCCGTGCGTTCCGTGCTTGCGCACAGAGGTTTGGGGGTTTTGGTGCTGGCGGTACGTTCTAAATGAGCTGGGATACTGCGCAGTAGGTCTGCGGGGAAGGTTCCCGCAGCCTCCTGACGCTGTATGACCCAGATGAGGATCTGATCATGCCCTTTGCAAATCAACCTGCTCTTGCTGTTAGTCTGAGTGAGCACAGCAGCAGGTAGCCAGACTATTTAGCTATGGCCTAGTTTTTTGTGGAAATAAGCTTTTCTATGGTCTGAGATGGGGAACGTTTACCGCTTGCTGAAAGTCTATCCTTGTCCAGCCTTTCTTCTGATTACAAGGTATAGGTTAGTCACAAAATTTGTGACTAACGAGGCCAATTGCAAGTGCAGGATGCAGCTCAAAACTGTTGTTTCGGATAACTTGTAAGAAGCGGCACGTAGAGGGATTTTGGCCGAGTTCCACTGGAGAAAAATTTATAAAATACATTATTTCAACTTGGAAATACTGACAGAGCCGGGTCAGGTGTGGGGGAAGAAACCAGCTGCTGACAGTGTTCTGCCTGCCTCTGCAGAGTTGCCCGCTAGTGCTACAAGCTGCGTTCCTGCTGGAAAACTGTCTTCCCTCCAGTTAATCTTCCAACGTATTTTGCTGGTTCAGAATATTGTAATCATGCAGTCTGGTTTGTCTTGGATGCGTAGGAAACGCGTTTTGGAGTGGAAAAGGTAATTGAAGAATAAGGGAAAACTGCAAAATCCTGTAACTGTATGCAAGGGTGGTTCAGGCGTTTGGCCTGTGTTGGCTGTTCACGCGTGGTACATCTTTCCCTTGTCATTCCTTAGGGAACAATTAGTGTTGGAATAGATGCCACTGACCTCTTTGATCGTTACGACGAGGAATACGAAGATGTGCCTGGGAGCAGCTTTCCGCAGATTGAGATAAACAAAATGCACATATCCCAGTCCATTGAGGTAAGGGGGGCAGACCCTGCTGTGATGGGGCCGAGGCCACGGGGCAAGGGGTCTCATCCGGATTGTCACTTACCAGCCTGGGTGGGAAGCGGGCACTCAGTCCCAGCAGCACTGCGTGGCCACTGCCGCAGGCGCGGTGCAGCTGGCGGCCTTCCCGCTGGTGGGGAGGCTCGCTCCTGGTTGGAGAGAGGTATCTAGTTCTCAGGGAGCGGGGAGGGTTTGGTGTACGAAAACAAACGGCGCCAGTTCTGAGGATGCGGGTCGGGGAAGATGGGGCTGTTGCCCCTTGGCCGGGGAGCTGAAGAAGCGTCGTCTGCTAGTGAGATCAGCCGCGCTGGCAGCTCACGGTCAGGCAGTGCATCAGCGGTGGCACAAGTGGCGGGTGCTGTGAGAATTACCCCACTTTTTGCCCTACTTGCTCTTTGACCCAAAGTTCAGAGCAAGTGTGGCCACTCCGGGTTCAGAGCCCTGGGCGCAGCGGGTGATGAGGAGTCAGCTGGAGCGTTGCCGGTCTCTGCGCGGTCAGGATTGCGCCCTGGCGGAACACGCATTACATGCCTGAGTCGGGATCGGAGCAACTGCTGACAACACACTCGTTTTCCAGGCACCGCTGACTGCCACGGACACAGCCATACTGTCTGGTAACCTTTCCACTCAGAATGGGAATGGAGGTGGATCCATTAACCTTGCTCTGAGACGAGTGACTTCTGCCAAGGGATGGGGAGAGGTGAGTGCTAGCTGGCACGCGTGTTTATATCCACCCCCTGGCCGGCTGCTTGGATGAGCTACCTCGTGTTTGTTTTCCTCAGGGAACTTCCGCTCTGTTTCACCTCTCATTTTCTACATTCTGTAGAATAAGGAATTCTCAAAGGAATTTGAGAAGGGAAGGCCAAACCTTGGGTTTTCTTACTTGTTTCCCCTTTACATCTGGCTGTGCATTTGGACTTGGCTTACGCTGGCGGAACTGTTGCTTGGTGCCTCCAGGGCCTTTCTAATTTCACTGTCTGAAGGCTCCCAGGCGCCTTCCGGGGGCTGTGGGCACGCACAGTGACAGTCTGCCTTCACTTCACAAACTGCTCGGCTCACACAGGAGAAAGTTCCGGGGAAAACAGTTTGACTCCCAGGCAGCTTTGATAGAAGGAGCTGAGTTACCCCCAAAAGCTGCACCTCGCTAGGCCGGTGGCTTTGAGATGCCATTGCTGTGCCTGGCAGGTGGCTGCTTTCTGCACACTGGCCACGGCTACCCTGTGAGAAAGGGGAGTCTTCTTTTCTTTTGAGAATCCGTAGGCTGGGGGCGTTTGATTTGCATCAGCATTCTGCATGGTAATACCAAAGGTTGTGGGTAACGTTATCAGTCAGTTACTGAAAAGGTTTTAAAAACCCCACGTAATAAACTTACTTGGGAGGTGCAGATGTAGCAGGAACTGCTTTTTGCAGGTTCTTTCCTGTTGTAAAAGACATTTTCTTCTAACACTTTGGCATTGTGCATTTCAACAGTTGGAGTTTGGAGCAGGAGACCTTCAGGGACCTCTCTTTGGCCTGAAGATATTCCGTAATCTTACACCAAGATGGTAAATATTAGAAAATTGATCTAATGGGTAATATTCCACATGAAGGGACTCAGCAGCCTCGGTTCTTTTCCGTGTTAATTCTGGATTTGTTTTCTATCCTACAAAATAAGGTATTTCTTTCGACATAAGGTCTCACTGCAGTGCACATCAGAATGCTTGTACTCTTCCTGTGTGTCGTGTCCTCCGTTTTCATACTTCCAGTTAAAGAAGGTCAGATTTCCACATCCGTGGATTTGTATTGGATCTTGTTGTGAATTCATGATCCTTGAGGCCTGATCTCGCAATCAGAGCAATGGCAGTTTGCTGTGGGATCAGAACCAGAAATGGGGGAGCTCTTCTGGGGCCTCCACGTGTGAGATGGAGTTTCTCACACGACAGGACAAGGGGTAACAGGTTTAAACTGGAAGAGGGAGATCGAGATTGGACATCAGGAACAAATTCTTCCCGGAGAGGGTGGGGAGGCACTGGAACAGGTTGCCCAGAGAAGCTGTGGATGCCCCATCCCTGGAAGTGTCCAAAGCCAGGCTGGATGAGGCTTGGAGCAACCTGGTCTAGTGGAAGGTGTCCCTGCCCATGGCAGGGGGTGGGACTGGGTGGGCTTTGAGGTCCATCCCAACCCAAACCATTCTGTGATTTGAGGGAAATAATGCCGAATTTGTCACGAGTATGGCGACATCAGAATGTCAGCTGACTACACTTACAAATGTATAGAGGTCTCGAGTTGCAAAGGAGAGCACAAGTGAAAGGTTGTGATCAAAGACAGGCATTAGAGCTCCGTGGGAGCCACTGTAGGCTTTCTTCTTTGTATATTATCTAATTCAGTACGCCATTCCTCGGATCTTATACAGGGATCTTGTTCCCGCAGAGCCCTTAATGCTGGCTTCGGAGCTGGTGCTTGAGGGTTGTTAACTAGGAGGGCTGCTCTCTTCTAGCAGCCGAGTGTGCTGCTCTGCAGACAGCCGTGGGCAAGAAGGGGAAGAGTGGAAGGGGAAGAACACTGCCCTGCTGCAGTGCTGTGCCACAGGCTGTAAACCAGGGCGTGAGCCGCTCTCCGGGCAGTGCGGTGGTCGGTACAGTCTGGATGGGTTTGAGTTTTCCCTCAGGCCTCACAGCTGCTGCAGGACGGTCTCTGCGTGCTCAGCAGGGCTCCTGGGTGAGGAGGAGTTTGCAGCCATCTGGGAGCCTGTGTTTTATCGCTGATGAGGCTTTCCTTCTTCCTCCTAGTTTCATCACTACAAACTGTGCCCTACAGTTTTCATCCCGTGGGATTCGCCCAGGCCTCACCACGGTCCTGGCCCGCAACCTCGACAAGAACACGATGGGGTACTTACAGTGGCGGTGGGGCATCCAGTCAGCCATGAACACGAGCATTGTCCGGGACACCAAAACCAGCCATTTCACTGTGGCGTTACAGGTGAGAGCCCCGTTGCTGCTCGCTTTGCACCCAGGGCTGGTGGATCACCGCTTAGCTCAGGGTCAGGGTGCGCAGCGCAGGCTGCGATGAGTAAGTGGCCAGCATGGCCACTCAGAGGATAAGAAAGGAAATTGGGAGGAACGATCAGGGGTGGCCGAGAGCACGTTTTCTTACATTGGCTCCTCTTCTCTTTCAGCTGGGCATCCCCCATTCTTTCATGATGGTCAGTTATCAGCATAAGTTTCAGGATGAGGATCAAACACGAGTGAAAGGTTCTGTCAAGTAAGTGTGCATGAGGAGATTTGCCTTGCTCATGGCCTGAAGGTTCTGTCCTCTCCCGCTGCTGTAGGCCTCTGGGTTCCAGACAGACCAAATGCTTCTGTGGTCTGTGGGAATCTGCTTTTCATTAATTAAGTCTGGTAAAAGCTGAGGTGAATGTCTTGAAGGCTTAGCTCTGTGTGCCTCTTCGGGTACGTGTGTGATAGCTGTATCACCACCAGTAAGAAAGCGGAAGGTTCTCGCAGTCTATTTACTACTTCACAGCTGCAAAGGCCAATCTCATGCTGTGGGTACACAGTGAATGTTCCAGTGGCCAACTTCTGCTGCACACGGATGTATTTCCCTGTTTCACTTGTTGGGGAACTGCAGGATTTGATGAAGAGAAACTCAAGACTCTTCCCTGTCTCACCAGTGTTTGGTTCTGTCCTTCCAGGGCAGGTTTCTTTGGGACCATAGTGGAGTACGGAGCAGAGAGGAAGATTTCCAGACACAGCGTTTTAGGAGCCACCGTCAGCATCGGCGTTCCCCAAGGAGTGTCTTTGAAAATCAAGTCAGTCCCAGATCACAACTCGGGGTTGCAGAGGCTGACCATAACCTGCGTTCCCTTGTTTCCGAGGTTTAGGTGGGGCGGTCCCGGTCGTGGGGTGCATCGCTGTGACGCTCTGAATGGCTGCAGCCGCCCCTCGAACGCCGTGGTGCCCATCGGGCGCAGCGTGTGCCTGCTGCTGGGGTTGCTCTGGGCCTGAGACGTCTCTCTGGGGGCGTGCCTGCGTGCGTGTGCACGCATCAAAATGCTCGGCAAATACAGCTTGGAGTAAGGCTTGGGGTATTATGGGAAGTGTGTGGAAGATTCTGAAAACATTACTACTGGAAGTGGATTTAATTGCATTCCGGTTTTCTAAGTCTGCACCCAAGTGTGTACTTGAACTGGTGGATTACCTTAACCATGCAGGTGCCTGGTGAGGGAGTTGACCGAGGAGCAGAACTCGCCCAGGGTTCGGGTGCCGTAGTGCACCTTTAATCAGTGCCAGGAGAGGGCGTGCCAGGATGGCGAAACTCCTATAACGGCCTGAAGAGCCTGATCGCCGGAAACTACTGTTTTCTAAAATAAATATTATTCTGAGCATCAGCAAACTGTTAACGTTGGCACGCAGCAGTGCTGTGAACACAGACCTCTAGGCATTCTCTTTGCTTTGTTTGATTTTGGTCCCTTTCCCTGATGAAATTAATAACCAAATGAATTCTCCTGAGATTAAAAAATCCCACTTTAGAGTGGTCAGGTCCTACCACAAGAGGTGTCTGCGACATAAGCGTCTGGCTCTGGGGGGTGTCAGCTGGCTGTCGTACCACTGTCTATCGGATTTTCACCCTCAGCCCATCACTCCTCTCTCCTGGGGCTCCGCAGAGGTTCAGCGGCGTACACTGCTGCTGAGTGTGCTGAATTGAGCACACTGAACTGCAATTCCTCTTACCTGTCGCTCTGTTTTGTTCCAGGTTGAATAGGGCTAGCCAGACCTACTTCTTCCCTGTCCACCTAACAGATCAGCTGCTTCCCAGCGCTGTGTTCTATGCCACCGTGGGACCTCTAGTGATCTACTTCGCCATGCACAGGCTAATCATCAAACCCTACCTCAAGGCACAGAAGGAGAGGTGAGCTTACAAGACTCTGCTTTCAATTCAGAGCTGGGAATTCAAAGACTGGGGTATCCAGCTGGGGCACTGTGGTTCACCCCAACTACTGAGATCTGGAAAGGCGGGAAGAACCTTAAACTGAGCTCGCTTGGGGGGTGGTTGTGGGTCAGTTGTAGTTTGGGGGGTGCGGCGGCATCGGTCGCTTCGCGGCTAGACCTGTCCCCTTCCTTGTGCCAGGGAGCTGGAGAAGCAAAGGGAGAGCACAGCCAGCGACATCCTCCAGAAGAAGCAGGAGGCTGAAGCCGCGGTGAGTCTTCCTCGTAACAGCATCCCCTGAGTTCAAGGAACCTGTTCCCACTCTGAGCTTTTCTCTTTCGGACACTGACTGTAGCTCTGCCCTTTGCGTTGTGGCAGGTCCGGTTAATGCAAGAGTCCGTCCGGAGGATAATCGAAGCGGAGGAAGCCAGAATGGGTAAAGATTACAACACCATTTGCTTCTTCCCTAAATTTAGAGAGAGGAGGGAACAGTACAAAGGCTGGGTAGTTGAGGGTCAGGAACGCGAGGAGGTTTCTTCACTTCCATCCTAACAAAGTGCAGCGTAATTGCTGTCGCATGTGTAGCGGGGAAGTTCCATTGTGATTTGGCTGGCTCATGGTGCCTGAGCGTAGTAGGGATCAGCGGGCTGAAGAGGGGAGTCTGGATTCACCTCTCCACAAAAGAGGTGCAGAAGTTTAGGTTTGACTGATCTCCAGCTTCCATGGTTTGCTCCTGCATCATCATGGAAACCTGATGTTTGTTAGCAATTTCCCAGAGCGTGTTCCCAAGTGAACTGCCATCCGCTGGGACGGTCAGGTCAACGTGGCGTCGGAGCCTTGTCGTTCTGCCCTAGTGCTGACTGATTGCTAACAAACACGCCGGCAGAAATGCTCTGCTGTCTGGAGAAGCATGGCTCTGGGCCATGATGGCCGTTTCACCAGTGCCTGCCCAGCTGCCGGGGGAGCCTTTCATCATCTGTGATTTCCTGTGAAACGCAGGTTTGATTGTAGTGAACGCCTGGTATGGGAAGTTTGTCAATGACAACAGCAGGAAGAACGAGAAGGTGAAAGTAATAGATGTGACCGTGCCCCTGCAGTGCTTGGTGAAAGACTCCAAACTCATCCTCACAGAGGCGTCCAAGGTACGGAGCTGTGCTGTCAAACCCGGCCTCGGGGGGCTGGAAGGTGTGACGCGGGGTTTCGACTGCCCCGGGTGCTGTCCTGCCAGGGGATCGCCCCAGGGTGCTTGGAGCTAGTCACTAGACCCATGTCCAGAAGCCCTTTACATACCAAGTGTTACGAACCTCCAGGAGCTGTTTCTCTGGGCATTTCCAGTGCCAAAGAAACAGTGTCTCTGTTTGCAGCCTGGGACGGTGTGTTACAGCCTGGGGCTGTACACCAGAAACTTCCCAACCCTGAGTCGCTCATTTCTGCCTATGCCGAGGGGATTCCTTGGCTTCTTGTCTCACTGGCAACAAAACTCCTTTTAATAACACCTCGTTCTGGCACTCAGGGTGGTTTTGGTCAGCTGAAGAGCTGTGAAAGGGCATTCCCTGATGCTCACTTTGTTCTCCTCTGGTTCAAGGCCGGGCTGCCGGGTTTCTACGACCCCTGCGTGGGTGAGGAGAAGAGTCTGAAAGTGCTCTATCAGTTCCGAGGAGTTCTGCACCAAGTCATGTCCGCTGACAACGAGGCCCTTAGGATACCAAAGCAATGTAAGTACCAAGGACGAGTAAAGGATTGCTCCAGCTCTGTGTGGTGAAGCACGCAGAACTGGGAATTCTGGGGTCAGAACTGGGGTTACCACGATGGACTGGCCATGACACGCCTGTGGAGCGTGACCTGAAAGAGCTCAGCAGCACCGCTGCAGCAGCTTACACCGGCTAACCAGAGGCCGCCTGCAGCTGCTGGTGGCCCAGTGGGCAGTTGGCTTGCCCTTTGGGGGCAAGGTGGAGGCCTGAGCCTCATTTATCCATCTGCCAAAACATTCTCCCTGCCAGGATAATTTTGTGAACCAGGTACCTGCTAGTGACAAGTTGCACTGGTACCCCCGTAGGTCTGGGGAGTTGGGGAAAGGGCACGAAGCTGCGTTAACTCTGGATCGTCTCCCTGGCCCAGTTTAGGGATTTCCACCTTACAAAGCTTCCGTCTGTGTGGGAGGAATCGTGTTGAGTTAGAAACGTGGTGGGTTCATGCTGGGATGCGTCACCCGACGCAACGGCACGCGTCCATTCGTGTTCTCGTCCCGCAGCTCACAGAATCGATGCCGATGGCTAATCAGGTGGGAGCATGTCCGCTACGGAACCTGGGCCAACGGAAACTACGGAACCTTCCCCTGGGCGCGACGAGTTTGAACAGAGACGTTTTTATTTTTATTGCCCGCGTAGCGGGTGGTGTCCCACCCGTTACGTCAGGAGCGAGGGAGAGAGCCGGCTCCGGGCGGCTCCGAGGCAGTACTCTGAATTGCGGCTCGGTAACCAATAAAGCAGCGTGACTCGGAGTGCGCAGTGCTGTCTGCTGAGGCCGTGCGAGCGGGCGCTGAGCGCCACCCCGCAGGCAGCCAAGTCTTTCCTGCTGGCCACGGCCCTCCCCGCGCCGTCTCACTCCTTACAGCGAGCAGGGAAACCGACCCGTTCTCGCATACTTCCTGGGGTAGGTGACTGACCTTTTTCTGCTCCCGAGGGGAAGTTAAGTTCTCTGGCCACCTCCTGGAAGTCCTCTCTGTAAATCCTTCTGTTGGAAAGAGGGCAGAGCTTGTTCTCCATCTCCGATCTGTATGTGACATGTGCTTGTTAAGAACAAGTATGTTTGGAATGAAGTTCTTTGCCTTTTTGTAGTAACCTGGACCTCTTCTGCATGAATCCACCCCAGCTGCTAATTTCAAACACTAATATTCCAGACAAGGACACGGAACGGAACGGTCTCGTTCATTCTTCTGCCACCTACAACCATGTGACCCCATTTTCAAGAAGAGAGGAATGCAAGTGGGGGAGAAGGACAACACTTCATGTTATTTGATGCTGCAGCTATCACTTCCCATCTCATTTATTTAAAAATAACTTAAAAAGAGAAACGTAGGCTCTACAGGTAAACCAGACCGAAGCGAGGAGAGATGCCAGATGGGTCAAGAGCTGAACATGTGAAGTTTAAAGGGTGTCAGTTAGGACGTGGATCCATGGGATTAGTCCTGCATGGAAGCCATGCAGTGACTTGCCAGCATAAGGGCAGCCCCGTTCCAGCCATGCAGCCGCCCAGGATCTACCCGCACACCGCGTGTGTCCGATACCGAGGCTTTTCCATAGAGAAAAGGAACATCGTGGCTGTTCCTCAGTCACGGTTCTGCTCCCGGTGAGTCCTGGAACAGCCATCGCTGCTTCCACGTGAGAGGCAGAGGGGAGAACAGCCCTGTCCGGGCAGCGCGTTGCTGCTCTTACAACCTGCTTAGTAGTCTTCCTGGCACGTGGCTGGCCCCTCTCTCGGTGCAACGGTGCTTCCCCTTGCTCGAGGCAGTGCAGCAGGAGAATCTGAAAGAGCTGCTCCCCCCTCCTGAAAAACCAGCTCGTACGTGGAAGGGTTGTTGGCTTGTTTTCGTTCAGAAGGAAACAAAACCCTTGCTCCTGGGGCAGGGTTTTATTTTCACTTACGAGCAGTGTTCTGTTGATCTGGAATGAAATGTAGAATGTGCAATAAATGACGTTCGGCTGAAACGTGGCCCGCGTTGCCTCTGTGGGGCACGTGAGAACAGACTCTGACAAGCAGGGGTGGAGGTTTGGTAGCTGCCCCCGCAGCCTCTGTCACATCCTGCTTCTTGGCCTCTTTGTGTATGGAACTGGGCAGGAATCTCATCCCAAAATTCCCTTTCCACGTCTTGCTGACTGCACCGTGGAGAGCGAGGGCCAGCCTGTAGTGACCGGAGGAGCTGAACGCCCAGGAGCGAGAGTCAGGATCTCCACAGGCACGCGCAAAGCTGACAGCCCGTTGGCAGCTTACAAGGAGGAACCTCAGCGCAGCACCCTATCTAGCAGGGCAGTGCCACCCCGGAGTGCTTTCCTGAAAAAAGCCGGCTCAACACCACAATCTTCCTTTCCGACCGCTTCCTGCGGCAGCGTCTGCTGCC
>NW_010268170.1:19750-20300 GCF_000690775.1 Eurypyga helias
CTTGCCTTCCCATACTTGCTTTTGTGTTTGCCGATCGTGTCGCGGGAGGGCTCAGCCAGGGAAAGGCCACAGGGAGCCTGGCGTTAGCTCTGCTGCAGAACCGTCTACATCTCCCTGAGTGCACCCCAGGGCTTGGGGCCAGGTGGGTGCTTCCCTCCTGGTCCCAGTTCCCCGCTCCCTGCCCAAGCATCCCAACCAGGACAGCGCTCCGCGTTCCCATCAGGTCAGCCCTCCACGGGCTCACTTTTCCTTCTCCCTTCCTTTCCGGAGGGTGCGCCGCAGGGCTTTGGTTTGGGTCTGGCTGGGCAGATGCGGCTCAGCCCAGGGTGCCCAGTCCTGCAGGGATCTCGCTTGATGTGACGCCCCTACCCCACCCCAAGCCCACCTGCAGGCACCCTCCAGCAGTACCCCTGCCAGGACGGCACCCTGACCCCCACCCTCTGCCCCAGGAGCAGGGTATCCTTTGGGGAACCGCGCCCGGAGCGCCAAGCCTCGCTGCCACCGGGCACAACCGCTTTACGCACCGTAAATCACAACGGCAGGCGCCCGA
>NW_010268170.1:20510-22419 GCF_000690775.1 Eurypyga helias
ACATGAGGAAAAAAACATGTCATTAAAACAGTTTTAATGAAAAAATAAAGTTCTGAATTAAACTATAATTATACATGGCTGAAAGCGAGGAACTAAAAGGATGGAGACGGTACTTTGTTTTCTCTCTCTGCCGGTGGCGTAACGTGCTGGACTCGTCAGACCCCGCCTGCCAGGGTAACGCCGAGAGGGTACAACCAGTCAGTTGCACTGGTTAGTATCGAACTGCTGCGGAGGAGGCAGCTGGCATGGCACCGCGCCCTTTCTCCCACAAAACCTTTGGAAACAGGTTTGTGGCACTCCAGCCACGCTGGAAATGCCGTTACCGGAGTTCAGAGCAGGGCCGGCCCTCAAGGATCCTCCAAAGGCGCCCTGGAAGCGGCAGCATTTGAGAACTTTGGTTACTTGTCTGGCTGCAAAGAACAGTCGGGCAGCCGTCGGGGCAAGTCTTTGGCAAACTCCTCGGCAGTCCCACGTAGCTCCCGGAAGGCAGCGTCCCGGTCACCGTCGATAGTTCTCCAGGAGCTGGTTTTTAGAACCCAAGGTCAGTTCCTGCAGTGCAGCGGAGCAGGATTTGTGCCAAGAAGTGGGACTGAAGAACCGCTGCACGTCATGCAGCTCCATCACCCTGATGCGGGCGGCAGACTGTGACACCCCCGCGTCCCGCGGAGGCTGCGGCCGCCCCGTGTTGGAGGTGCCTGACCCTGTGTGACGGGAAGACCCGCGGCCCATCACCAGGATGCATCTCCTGGTGTGCCAGTACTCAGGGAAGGCAGCAGTCTAACGCGGCGTACCCGCAGCACTCACGCGGCCGCGGTACCAGCCGGGGACGCCCTTGCCCCAGTCTCACCGGACAGAGTGCGCCATTCGTCAGGCGTAACATCAGAGATGCCTCGAAACGGAGCGAATGTGCAGTACGTGTGGCTCTGGTCATCCCCTGCTCTCCCCGGCAGCCCCATGTACGAGCCTCGAGTCCCTGTCACGTTCCTGAAGGGGTTTCCCCCGGGGTGAGGCCCCCCCAGGAAGTCCCGTCGAGGGACCACAGGGTCAGCAGGGGCCTCGGCGCTCTCCTGTCCTCCCCTGTACCCAGCGGGTCTTCATTGCACTTCGTCTTGCCAGCCACACAGCCTGCTTTTGCTTTTGTCTGTGGCATTCCCGACCAATAGGTTAAAGGTCCCTTTTTTCATGACAAATCCAGTCTCTAAAAAAACCCCCAAAACAGCAAAAACAGAAGTCAACTCAGCTCTCGTACTCAGATGGAAATGATCAAATCCCAAACCAGACCTGCCAGTTCTAAGTTTACTACGGCCCCGTTTACAGTCCATGTTTGTATCTGGGGCTGAGGAAAGGGAAAGTCATCATCTTCTTAAAACAGCACCTTAGAGTTTAACAAAGGGCTGGGAAAAGGAGCAAACGGTACCCCCACACACACATTTGAGCCGATCATGCAAAACAAAGTCACAAAAAATCACCGTAAGAAGAAACCTTAGAGGCAGAAACGCGGCGCCGCTGATCCCAGCGCTGCCTGCCCACAGAAAGGGCCACGCTCCTCCTTTCCACACGCAGGAAGGAGTCCCGTTTTCGCTCGAGCGATGCCAAATCCCAGCATTCCACCGCTGCCCGGGCCCGCCAAACCGGAGGCGGACCCACGCTGAGGGCGGTGTGCGCCGACGCTCGCTCCGACGGAGCCTGCGGACACCTAAGATTGGTACGTACGGACACACGGGCGGGTGTAACATTACATGAAATTAAAACACGTGGCCATTTACTTGTCGGACTCCTCACACAGATTCCCTCCTCCAAAGAGTTTCCTAGCACAGAGGAGGTTTGCAGTTTCCCGATGGGATGAGAAAACATACGTGGTAAAGGTATGATACGTTCCCATCACCCAATCCATCGTCGTAACCGGACA
>NW_010268171.1:0-6832 GCF_000690775.1 Eurypyga helias
TTGACTCTCCAGTCATATGTACAGATTTAGGAAATCAAAGCTTAAAAGAAAGGAAAATCCTTATGCTTTTTGTACACTAGGACAGGTAATGCATATTTTCAGGGCTTATCCATGGGTTGCCACTAAGAAATTTCCCTTTGTGATAGAGATCACTTCTCCACCTTTACATGGATCTTGTAAAGCACCAACTGGTGGGGACTTTCTGCTTCATCATTGTGCTGTATTCCAACTTCCAGTCACAGTGAGATTATTACAGTTACACCTTTCAGGCCACTCTGTGTGCCTGAAAACCAGTTGAATATCAACATCATCAACATTGCATTAACTGGACAGAACATGAACAGCATTTCAGGATGTGGTGGCCTCTTATTCAGCCTAATTGATCCCTAGCTCCACAGACATTTTCAAACCTTCATGGTGCCTAGATTAGTTGTGCAGCCCACAGTCCTAAAAGTCATCTCACTATGGATTTCTTAGGTCATGATCAGCAAACCTGTAAAGTGGGAGAATAAGCCCTTTTGGTTTCAATTTAATAGTCTTTCTAGTCACATTTAAACCTGCAGTATTAATTTTATGATCTGTTATTTTAAAAGTGTATTGTACAGGAGGGCCATAAGGGACTGCAGTCTTGAAATACTTGCATTAGAACTGGAAGACATGGCTTGCCTTTCTGTCCAATCACAGGGGACTTTCAGACTGAAGTGGGAATATGATGCTTCAAAACAATGAAATTGTCTGAAAAAAGGACATGAAGTAAGCTGTTCATATGACCAGAAAAGGTTGTCAGAGGCCAGCAAGGTCTGGCAGCTCACTCACAGATGTGCAGCTGGAAGCTGAGCACAATACCCTGCCCACAAGGCCCCATCAGCCTGGGAAGCCCTGGAGAGCTTGGCAGGGAATACCTGTGATCCATCTGTGGAGAACCTCATGGCCAGGGAGGGGAGCATCCATAATGCTCTTTGGAAGCCCCAGCATGCTTGACAGGGCACAACCCAAGTTATGGCTGGTGAGCCCCAGCTGGCTTGGCAGGGAAGCTTTCAGGCTGCCCCTAGGCAGCCCCTGAGGGCATGGTGCAAAAGAGTTCTTGCAGTGTCTCAGGACCCCCATGTGACAAATTCTATTGGTGTGGAAGGGTCCAAGTCATCACCCCATGGGTAGCCTCAGAGGCTGGGTGGGCATGGTTCAAGAAACCACTGGGGAGTCCCAGAGAATTTGGCAGGGAATGTTCCAAGTTGACCCTGGGAGGCCAAGCTTGGCCTGCAAGGGGACAACTAACCCCAGAAGCCCTCACAGGCTTGGTGGGGAAGGATTCTTGCTGTTTCTAGAGAGCCCCAGATAGCCTAGGGAGGGAAGGGTCAAAAAATTCTATGATTCTAAGTTATCCCTGGGGAGCCCTGGGGGGCCTAGTGATGAAGGATCCAGGTGAAGAACAGACTAAGCCACCCCTGAGAAAGCCTCAAGGCTGGGCAAGCTGTTTGGGGTAGGATCCAAGACACACTTGGGGAGCAGTGGAGGGCTTTATGGGTAAGGATCTCTAGTGACTTAATGTTGAGGAGCTAGTGGTCCACCTAGCAGTTAACCTGAGTAGGCAGAAGCCTGTGCTGTGCTAGGCTGTGTAGAAAGCCAGGCTGCATGTATAGCTTAGATGTCAGGCCTGTATTATACTGAGCATATCCCTTGGCCACAGGATAACTTGGAGAGTTGATTCTAGTAGAGGAGCCTGTAGGCCGCTCCCACGCAGTGTTGGCAATTACACCACCTACAAGTCTTTTTCTTTACCTAAAAGTGCATATTAGAAAGGCCACTCAGAAAGATATACTTCTGCCTCAAGTGCAGGCAGGAGTGCCTAGGGAGCAGACAGATAGGAAACCAACTTCTTGCTTGTGGGACTTGTATAAATAAGTAAAAGCAAAGAAGGGGTGAAGGAAACTGTAGAGCATTGGAGCAACCGTCCCACCTGTACCACCCTCTAGACAGTGAAGATACATCTTCCTTAATTCTTCCCATATATTCTGACCTTTCTCCATGGAAACTAGACTAGGGAATGAGTGATCCCTCTCCAGTATGGCTAATAAACAGAGCTAGCTGGGCAAGAATGTTGCCCCTATGTTCCATTGCACTTGTAATACATTGGAGCTGCCTTTGTAAGCAACAGCTTATGGCTCTTCTAGATATTGTGAAGAGATTGCCTTAATTTATGGAAATTCATCCCATTACCCTAAAAATAAACAGATGAATATTAACATATCAAGGGAAGTGAAAGAACCTTCTGTGTTAGGAGAAAAATATATCATGCCATCTCTAACAACATGAAAGAGCTGAGGCTGTGAAGTTCCATGCCGCCAGGTCCAACCAACAGCAAGGCTGAATGTGTATTTCCAGTAGGCGCACGCACACCCAGCGTATGTACACAACACACATGTACACACATAGAGGGTCGGCTACACAGATCACAGACAGACATGGAGCACTCGCATGAACACACCGCAACAACATACGAGGCCCAAGGCTTCAGCCCCATTCCACTTGCTGGTACAGACCATCTGTCACACACTTACACGCACAGAGGTGGCTGGGACTCCCTTGGTCTCAACAGCTAAGTGCCACGAAGCTCCCAGACCACTTCCCCTACACGCCAGCTAGACCAGCTTGATCTTCACTAGTGCTTACACACTCACTTACACACTTGCATTCACTCTAGTTGCTATTGTCACTGACACATGGGCTGCTATGTCCAGCTCAAATTGCCAGCACTTAGGTCCACCCACTCCAGTCTTTCCAGTTGCTGGTACTACAGACAAATAGGCCCCTACAACCTGAGATCTGACTCCAGTTGGTGGTCTCAGGCCTCAAAGACACCCCTTGCTTACAAAGGAAAATAGAAAGGAATTTAATAAGAAGGTAGGAGAGACTGCACTGATCAGGCACAGGGCATGGCAAGACAAGTGTACCAAAAAGCAAACTATGTGTATGAAACCAGCCCTTTTTATCCCCTACCCATCTATTTTCACACACTTGTTCCTTCACAAATCACCTAAATTAATGGACAGCAACATGGACAGTGGGACTGAGTGCACCCTCAGCAAGATTGCTGATGACACCAAACCGTGTGGTGCGGTGACACGCTGGAGGGAAGGGATGCCATCCAGAGGGACCTGGACAGGCTGGAGAGGTGGGACCCTGCCAGCCTCATGGAGTTCAACAAGGCCAAGTGCAAGGTCCTGCACCTGGGTTGGGGCAATCCCAAGCACAAGGACAGGCTGGGTGGAGAATGGCTGGGGAGCAGCCCTGAGGAGAAGGACCTGGGGGTACTGGTGGTCAAAAGTTGGAGCACCTCTCCTATGAAGACAGGCTGAGAGAGTTGGGCTTGTTCAGCCTGGAGAAGGAAGCCTTTGGGGAAACCTTTTAGCATGTTCCAGTACCTGAAGGGGGCTACAAGAATTCTGGAGGGGGACTTTTTACAAGGGCCTGTAGTGGCAGGACAAAGGGTTTACATTGAAAGAGGGTAGATTTAGAATGGATGTAAGGAAGAAATTCTTCACGGAGAGGGTGGTGAGGCACTGGGACAGGTTGCCCAGAGAAGCTGTGGATGCCCCATCCCTGGAAGTGTCCAAAGCCAGGCTGGATGAGGCTTGGAGCAACCTGGTCAAGTGGAAGGTGTCCCTGCCCATGGCAGGGGGGTTGGAACTAGATGATCTTTAAGGTCCCTTCCAACCTAAACTATTCTATGATTCTATGAAGCATATGGGGCACCACACTGGGCTCAAGGCAGGGTGGTCTCAAGGGAAGTGGAGCACCACATCAGGCCCTGAAGACAGGGCAGTCTCAAAGGGAACTGGTTCACCTGACAGGCCAAGGAGACTGCACAACTTCAAGGGACACAGGTTTCCCTCTTTGGCCCCAGAGATGTGGTGGCTTTGAGGGGAATGGATGACCACACCAGGCCCTGGCTGTAAGGCAGCCTTAAGGCAAGTGGGCCATTCTCCTGCGCCAAGCTGACTAGGCAGTAGCGAGAGGAACAGACCTCCATGTCAGGCCACAGAAACAGAGCAGCCTTGAGGGAGTTGACCTCCTTGCTAGACCCTGCTAGGTGGCAACTTCGAGTGCTCTGGAGGACAACAGGCACCTCTCTTCTGAGATCTCAAGGCAGCACAACATCAACGGGAGCAGGACACCACTCCAGCCTACCAGACCCCAGAAGCAGAGCAATTAAGCAGGGACTAGGCCCCCTGACAGACTGGGTACACCAGGTGGCCTCAAGGAGAGCCCTCTTCACTGGGCGCTGGAGGCAGAGCAACCTCAAGGGAAGCAGGGCACCATCCTGTCCCACTGGGCCCCAAGGCAGGAAAACCTGGAGGGTAGTGGAACACAATACCATGTTTTGGAGGTCTCCCTGCCAGGTCAAGTACACTGAGTGGTCTCAGAAGGCCAGGGCACAGAAGAAGGAAGGCATCGAGGGTAGTAGGCCTAGTCCAGGAGCTGGGATGCCCTTGACACGTGTCCTCTCCAACAGACCCCAAGGTGGGGCAACCTAGATGAGAGTAGGGCACCATGCCAGTGTGAAAGCTTCATAGGCAGGGTGTATGAGAGGTGAACTGACATCCCCACCAGAGCACAGAGGCAAGGTTGCCTTGAGAGGATTGAGGAACCACACCAGTCTGCCATGCCCCAGAGGTGGGGCAGCCTCAAGGCCTGAAGGCACAGTGCCCAAGAGGAAAGCAAGGCTCTGCAGCATTCTGCCAGGTTGAAGAGGGGGGATGGTCTTCAGAGGAGCAGCCTCAAGCGGACCAGGCCTCCTTGCAAAAGCCCAAAAGCAGGGCAGCCTACAGGGAAGCAGGACACAATGCTGAGCCCTGGAGGTAGGGTAGCCTGAGAGGACCAAGCCTCTCTGCCAGGAGGCAGGGTGACCTCAAGGGGAGCAGGAACCTGTGCTGGCTCACTGTGCCCAGGAGGTACAGTGTCCTCACTGGGAGAGGGGCAACATGCTGGTCTGCCTCGTCTCAGAGGCATGGCAGCCTTGAGAGGAGAAGGGCACAACCATAGCCTTCCAGACCCACAGGCAGGATGGGAGCAGAGCACTATGCTGGCTCACAGTGCCTAGGCTGCACAACAGCCTTGATGGGAACAGGACACCATACTGGTCTTCCTGGTCCCAGACGTGGGGCAATCTCAAGGGCAGGAGAGAATTATAATGGCCAACCAGGGCCTAACAGCACCACACTGGGCCTCACAGGTGCAGTGATCTCAAAGGGATAGGGCTTGGTGTGGCCGTTAGGGAACTGGGTCTCCCTGCTAGGCTAGGGAGATGGGGCAGCTTTGAGAGAAGCAAGGCACTACATCAGCCCACTGGACCCTGGACATGGGGTATCTTCGAGGAGCTACGGCCTCCTCATTGGGTCCTGAAGGAAAAGTAGCCTCAATGGGAGCAGGATTCCCAGCCAGACCCTGGCAGCAGGGTGACCATGAGGGGAATGTCCTGTCTTCCAGGTTAAGGAGATCAGGTGACCTTGAAGGAAGCAGGCCTTTACTTTAGCCCACCAGCCTCAGAGGTCAAGGCTTAAGGGGAGTTGGCCTGCTCTACCATCCCTGCCCACTAAATGCTGGTGAGGATACGCTTGGAATGTTCCATCCAGTTTTTCTCTTCTCCCTCCAGTCCAAGAAAGAGGAGAAGAAGTACGATTGGTTTAGTGGAGGGTTAATACAATGGCTAGGGCTAGTAGAGCCCATCTTATAGAAGGAGTTGAGTTTGTTTATAATTATGTGACAGGTAGTTTAGAAGGATGACACAACAAAAATCTTCTCAGTTAGGGTAGATGATACAATAAGGACCAAGGGACTACAAATTGCTTGGGAATTTAACAAAACTTGGAAAATGCCATTTTGATCTTGGAGGAAAAAAACACATTCATTGAGTAGGATGGCAATGAATTGCCAGAGAGGCAATTACCAGAGAGGCTGGGGAATCTCCATCCCTGACCAGTTTCATGATTCAAGTATGCAAGGCCAGTAGCCTGATACACTGTTGGCAACAGTCCCACTCCAATAATGAAATTGGTGTGGAGACCTCCAAAGTTCATTACATTCTCTTCTCCTGTGGTTCTGTGATTCTTGCATCATTAGCTGCTCTCTCAGTGCTTCATTTCACTGAATCTTTTTGTTATATAACACATATTATAAGTGGTTTCGAGCTTAAAATTGTCTTACTTGCATCATCAATTCATGACAGAAGCACACCAGCCCACTGAGCTTAGTGAGGCACAAAACCTCATATTTGAGAGACAGTAGGATAGATAAATGCTGTTTATGAAACAGAAATAAACAGAAAAAGAAATGGAAATGGTTCATTTTTTTAGTGTGTATGTGAATGAATTTCCAAATACCTTTGAGTATTAGGAATACTTGGAATCTAAATATTACGTACACACTAACATCCGGCTTTGGTCCAATTTAATTCATGTGCATAAGCATTCTTCCAGGCCAGGTTCTTCTGAACTGAGGTTTAAAGAATAGTTTAAGGATATGGGCTTAATATTCTCCTAACCTATCATGATGTAAGAAGGATGTAAATGTTTGTTAGTGAGACAGCAGCAAGCATCAAATCCACTGATCACAAGGGCAATTAAATAAATCACCTTTGTCTTATTGTCCACATACTCTGAACCACAGAATGTAGGTAGAAAGTATGGACAGTGGAATGAAATGTATGCTTCAAACTGTTCTGGTCATTTAACAAATTCCTATAGAATACCGCAGAAAGTATGTGTTAAAACATGGCTAATAAAGAGACAGACTCCAAGATGACTCTTAACACTTGTGCTGGGTTCAGTCAGGA
>NW_010268172.1:0-29023 GCF_000690775.1 Eurypyga helias
GGGAGCCCGCCCGCCCTGGCTGGAGGGAAGGCGGGGAGGCACTTGCCTGACTGCACTTGGCGGTTACTGGGATAGGGCGAGGGATCGGAGAGCGAGCAAAAGGTAACGGGGGTGCTCAGTGGCGAAGCGGCCAGTGATGCGAAGGGGACCCCCAGGGGAACCCAGGCCTCGAGGAAACGTGACAGATGTGGAGCAGGTGCAGAGCAGATGATGCACAGGCCCAGATGCGGACACTAAACAGATTCAGGTGCAGAAGCTGAGCAGATGCAGAGGCAAAGACAGAGCAGACGTGAACCCCAGGCGGAGCGCAGATGCCAAGCACATGTAGGCACAAGCAATCCCTTTCGGTCTGCGTTTAGGACTGGAAGGTGTTGGTGGGCACGCAGTCACATCCAGGGTGTCCTCCTGTGACGTAGCGCAGGCTTGGGGACACGATTTGAACGCCATCGGTTCTGGGGAGGAGCTGTGACTTGGTGCAGGCAGCCTCAGAATGTGGTTACTTTGCCAGGTTTATGTTAATCTTGACATATGATGAGCTGGAATAAGAGCTACAATGTGGTAATGCAACAAATTTCACTGAATCTCTCGCAGACGGCGCTCCATATGGTTATATGATTAGCTTTTAGCTCAGGAGACAGCAAGACTGGAGGAACAGAAGTGCACGGGGCATGGCACCTCACATGTATTTCAACAGTTCTGACCTACTGAAGTGACATTTGTGAAATTCTAAAAATACACGTGGAAACCAAGTGTCTGTGCAAAACAATACATCCATGCTGTGAACTGGTGTGTTCTGGGGAAGGAAACTGGGAAAGCATGACAGCGGGAAAATGAAGTCAGAGGAGTGGATTTGGATAATGTAGAGGGGAAGGAGGAATGAAAACATACAGTGCACGAGGAGGGACTGTGGGTTGGGAAAATTCCGATGTAAATGAATGAACCTGTGCCACGTCCCCGCAGGACACTGGGGCAAGGTGCTGAGCAGTGGGTTCAAAAGACCAAGTGGTGCTCGGATTCAGTTCCTGGGAGTGGACAGCGTAGATGCCATCAGCCAGAGAAAGAGGGAACTTTGGAATTGGGTCACACTGGGAGAGACTGGCTTCAGACAGGCCGCGGTGTCAAGAGACATGCTCCTTTTGAAACCTGGGGAGTTTCATCGCTTACACCATGGCTGGATTTGGCCCCGTGTCTTCAGAAGCAGCTCATGTTCAACTTTCCCATGACTCTGTCACTGTGCCAGGTGGTGATCTCAGAGCACGCTCTGAGCCAAAGCCAGTCTCCTCCTGGGGGGGGAAGGGGAGCACTGCTCCATTGAGGGAACCGTGAGGATGATACAAGTCTGCAGCGCGTGCGCACGCACACCAACCGTTCCAGCTCCAGGCTGTTAGTTGAGCAGGTCGTTGACTCGGGGAACTCATCGTTCTCAAGGACTTAAGGCACAGAAGTGGAGAGCTGAGGAGGAAAAATAGCAGCGGGGAGAGTTCCATCCTTCTAGGAAGGAATGATATTCAGGACCAGATTCCCCATCCCTACTCTGAGCTGTTTGGTGACTCACGGAAAGGTCTCTCAGGCACATGGCTTGAATCACAAGGGGCTCTCAGAGAGCAGCTTGCTCTTGACCAGCCATTCACTTCACAGATCTCCTAAAACCCATGGGGGTTCAGACCCCCTTTAGCACTGACTTGGTTAGATTCAAGCTCAGGGAGCATCTGCAGCAGTCTTGCAAATGGCTTTGCTTACCTTCCCGAGGAAAAACAGATGCCGTTTCCAGGCCAGCTTGAGAGACAAGGCAATTAAAGCCATGGATTGCTGGGACCAAGCATCTCTTCCCTGTAAACTTGCCGCCTGCAGAGTTCCAGAAGGATCAGGTTTTTTCTTCAAAGTTACGCAGCTTTGGCATGAAACACCGTGAAGTACCGGTGGTGTAATACGGAGGGAGGCAGTACCCGCTCACAGCCAGCCTGCCCTTCCTTGACAGCAGACTAACTGCACAGCCATCAGCGTTCCTGGGGCTTGCCGGCAGCAGCAGCTCTGCAGGATTGGCAGCACGTGGAGAACCTGCACCTCCCTGAGAGCAGTGATAGGAAGAGGGAAGCTCCCAAAAGAACCTGCTCCCTGTATCACACTGTCCACACTAAAAGGCTACTGGTCCCACCGTTTGTGCAGTCAGCAGCTCTGGGCTGTCTGGGCTCCACAGCAATGGCAGGGTCCAGTTGTGAGGATATATCCTGTTGTGTCAGACTGGCATGGGTGGAGAGGGTGTCAGAGATTTCCCCGTCTCCAGGCTCAGTTACTGAGTGTTGTGGAATATTGCCTCTAAGCTTTTTTCCTTGCTGGTAGGTGAACACATCCGGATTCCAGTGTGATTAACACACCTGAGCTGGGACTGGACCAAGTTTCCTGAAGAATCACCTTGCCTCCTTTCCCTGTGACCTGCTTTGCCCCAGAGGAGTCAGCTTCCTGGGAGTGAGCCCTGTATCCTGGACACCCTGCTGCGGGAAGCAGGCTCCAACCTCACCATGTTCAGGGTGAAACACAGAATGCGGCTTCCACCTCCCCATCACAGAGGGCTTGTTCCCAGGGTATGAAGGGAACATGAAACTTCCTCTTAGGGAAGGGAAGACAGCCATTACTGTTTCCAGTAGGAGCATCCCCCAAGACACCAGCAGCTTGCTGGTGAAGTAGGTAGAAGGCAGTGTGGGGACAGCAGGTGAAACTCAGTAGGTAATCTCTTACCAGCCTGGCTGCCTAACTTAACCAAAAATCTTAAGGAGATGATACACAACAAACTATTTTGCCTGTCATCCACACTGTGCTGTAGGACCAGCTCTGCAGTCTCTAAATCGATTGGCAGATAAAGCAGTACTGTTGGAAACAGCTACTGGGCTAGACTTACCACTGGTCTGCTCTAGAAAGGCATTTCTGATGCATACTGGGACACCCCTCACGGACAGGCAGGCAGGCCTGCAGTGGAAGGGCAGGCTGTAAACAGCACTATTAATAGGGCTGGGAGCGCAAAACAGCTTAAAGGGGGTGTTAAAGCACAGCACCTGCCTTGGCCTGGGATACAGAACAGTTAGCAGTGCTAGGCTTCTGCCAGGAAGATGCCTTTGGGCATTTAATGGGATCAGAGCTTGGGTTTTCTGCTGTGCTTTCTGTGGCATAAAGCCTGGAGCTGGTCACGGTGGCAGAGTCCCCACAGTGGGTGTCCCCGTGTGGCCTCTTTGCACTGCAGGGCTGTTGGGCTGAGCATACCGGCTCACGGCCGCAGTGGGGTCTGGGCTCGTGGTGTCACAGAACATCCATCTCTTCAGTAGCAGCCAGAGACCTTCTTGTGTGGGAAAGCTGTTCCATTCAGTAGAACAAATGACAAAAAACCCCATTCCAGTTACAGCCCAGTGTGAGCATCTGGTCATTGGCTTACTGAGTAAAACTTCAGCACCCTAAGAACACATCCTCGTAAACTGGCAGATCCTGCCTGCTGAATCTGGAGGAGGACCTTCATCTTCATGGTGGCGACTCAGAAAATGCATCACTGTTGCTCAAAACAGTTTGTCACGGGAGGTGAACCTCTGCACTCTAGTGCTGTTTCACACCAGCCCATCTCCAGAAGCTGTTTCCCTGGGGAGTCGGTGGTGGTGTAAAGAAAGGGGCCAACTCCTGGCATCTGACTTGAAGGCTGCTTCCAGCCTAATCGACAGGGACTGAAACTGCCTGGGAACAGGTGATAGTTTTTCTTCCTGTTTCTTTTGTTTGTTTGTTTAAAAACAAATACCAGCTGACAGGAGAGCCCTGTCTTGCATTGGACAACAGTCAGAGGTCACGTAGGGCTACCTGCATGTGGGCATGGAGCAGGGGCTGCTGTGTCTTGTCTGCAGGAAGCCTTAATGGTACTAGAGCCTTGAAGGCTCACAAAAGTCAACAGGAGAGGAACAACAGTGATGACAAAGACTATTCCACGGGACCAACATGGGATTGTTTTCTCTTGAGGACTGTTTTGGACCTCATAGCTTTTACCTACTCTCTTTTGGAGCATCCGTGAAATGGATTTTTCTGCTCAGCAGGCACACATCGAGGCAGAGAATTGCTGTGTTACTTCATGCCCATGTATCTGATCTCTGCAGGCCTCTCAGCACTTACTGTGTCCTTGAAGAACTCTGTATCTAGTGCTATCCATGAGTTCCTTCTCCAGGTCATGAGTGAGAACTGATCTTAAATACCATTTCTTTCAGTACACACTGAATAGTCATTGATCCAAAAAGTCTTCCACACCTCATGCTCTGTGGAGACTTGGCTGGCTTTCACTCTAGGAGACAAGGTTTGTGAGACAGATGCAATGGCAATGGGATCACCTCCAACTGGCTTCATGTCTCCAGTGTGAGCAGTGTCACCCCACTGAGGCTGTTTGCCTCGCTAGCTGCAAATGAGGTCACCCCCATGGTGTGGGGGAGGGTTGTCACTTTGGAAGCAGCAGACTCATGAGCATTCCCAACATTTGGTGAGCAGAGTTAGAAGAGCATTAGAAGTACCGTGGTTGATTTCCACTGATTCTCTGGCTTGTAGCATTGAAACAATGGTGATGGTAGCGGGAAGATATTGCAAAATGTTGCCGTGCAGACCAAATTTGAGTGAATTTATCCTGTGTTACCTTTAGCTGGACAGCCGTGCTTCACTGGTGGCAAATCTTTGAATGACAGGCTTTGCTGGAAAACTTTTTTCTCGAGCACTGTTTATTTGGGATCCCTTTCCTCTGACCTGTGGTTCTCAGTCTTTCCATCTTTCTTTCTCCTAGATGAGTTGGGCATTTGTCCAAAAGGTGTCACCTCCAACGTGTTCCGCTTCAATGTGTCTTCGGCAGAGAAGAACAGCACCAACTTGTTCAGGGCCGAATTTCGGGTGCTGCGTGTGCCCAACCCAAGCTCCAAACGCAGTGAGCAGCGCATTGAGCTCTTCCAGGTCAGTATCCTTCCCACCTTCCCTCGTGCCGGAGCCCAAAATAGCACAGCTCCTTAATGGTTGCCTCAATTGATACGTGCGGGGCCACAGAAGAGAGAGAGAAGAAATCCCGTGCTATAGCCCAGGCTTCTTGCAGCATAGGCAGTGATAGAGTCACCTTTCTTTCCTTTCACAGTGTGGTGCTGTCCTTTCCCTGCTCACCTTGGCTGGCTGCTCTGAACACCCTGGCATGGTGCCCACTGCAGCTCTTCACTGCACCGAGAAGGGGGTTTGGAGGGGAGCCCATCGCCAGGGGAGCAGCCCTGACCCTTCTGTCACAGCTGCATGCTTAGGTGCCAGGACAGTTTAGTTCCTTTGACTGTTGCAGTACTGTTAGTGCTAATCCAGTAGGTGGGCCTCTGTCTCATCACGGATTTACTGGAAAAGTAATGCTTGCTTTCAATGCTCCCTTCAGCAGCAGCTCCACAGGGGCATAATTCATGGCACTATTAATTCAGGGACTTACCTGCTGTTTGGTTGGAACCCATGGACTGCCCTGGCAGAATAAGGTCTGGTTCAGGTTTGGAAGTGGTCTTAGGCTAGGCTGGGCCACCTAGCTGGTGGTACAGTTTAGCATCTGGGCGGCACATTCCCACAGGCTGGTGTCTGTCCACTTTGCAGTGAGCGTGCAGCTAAAATAGCCCTGTGGGTGGTAGCTCTTGAGAACTTCCTGGAATTCAGCTTCAAAGCAATTCTCCATAGGGTGACACAGCTGACAAGGAGACGATCCCAGAGTTTCACCGTAGGTTCAGTGCTCTGTGGAGTGAAGCTGGGGTCCTGCAGGAAGGGTCTGGAAGCGGAAAGAGGTGTCAGAGCAGGGGGAGAGGTCTCCAAACCTGTTCAGCCCTGGAGCGTTTTGATAGAAGTTGAAGAGTGCAGGACACTGGAAAATGCCAGAGTGTAGGACTCAACAGGCTTGCTGTGCAAGGGACCTGTGGCAAGATGCTTTTGCCCACTGCTGGTTCTACCCTGAAATCCAGACCCACATCCCACAGGTGAATGCAGAAACAAACCTACCCATTGCTGTGTGCTTCTCCCTCTGGATATATTCGTCGAAACAAGGACGAGCTAAGAGAGGCGGGCATAAGCGTTGTGTAGATCTCTGGAGTTGAGACCCAAGGCTGTCCCTTCCTTACGCACGGCACTGGCTGACTCTCTCTCCCACTCCTGACGCAGATCCTTCGGCCGGATGAGCACATCGCAAAGCAGCGCTACCTCAGTGGCAGGAATGTGCAGACACGGGGCTCCCCGGAGTGGCTGTCCTTCGATGTCACCGAGACCGTGCGAGAGTGGCTTCTGCACCGAGGTAGGTGTGACTGGGTGTCAAGGCAGAAACGTGGATCAGTGTTGATGAGAGTATCTCTCTGCTCCCCTTTTTGCAGGGGCTTGGCTCACATAGGGGACAGCTGCTTTCAGTCTGAGCACGAGCCTTCCCCCAGAAAGCTACCCCAGTGCGTGATGTGACTTTGAGCAACCTGGTCTAGTGGAAGGTGTCCCTGCCCATGGCAGGGGGGTTGGAACTAGATGATCTTCAAGGTCCCTTTCAACCCAAACCATTCTATGATTCTATGTTTGCTAGATTCCTAGCTCTGTGCAGGCATCCCCAGTGTGGAGCTCTGTGGGCTGAGGCAGAGTGAGGATTCCTCCTCTGGAGGAGGAAATCGTTGTCCCTGAGGGATCCTGGAACTTCTTTTGGTTCTTCAAGCCCAGAGGAGACCCCTCTGTTTGTCTAAACTATAATCTGTAATACACAGAAAATGAGGATTGCTCTGGTTTAATTTTTATGTGGACTAGAGAAAATCCAGTAGGGAAAAACCAGCAAGGATCCTGGTTTCTTTAGCTGTTTACAGCTTGGCAGGTATAAAGGTGAGGAAATACCAGAGGCTGACACACCTAGACAGATGGAGGCTTTAGCACTGCAGAGAACATACCTCTGCCACCACTGGGCAGCCCAGCAGATAGTTACAGGGCAGCTCCCAGCAGGAACACTGACCCCATTCACAGCTGGAGCATAGGCACCGTGACTCACAGCTGGATTGGCCTCAGATAGGAGCTAGGTGCCACTGAAAACTGGAATGCAGGTACTGGCAAGCAGCCGTTCCCTGGAAGGGAAAGCTGCGAGCTTGTAGGCTCCTCCTTTTTCAAGCAGTTTTGTGTCCCGATGGCTGGAGTTCAGGGCTGGAACTGCAGTGAGCTCTGGGCAGGCACACTGGCTGACAAGAACATCACAGAGTATACAGTAAGGGTGCTAGGCACCTTGTCAATGCCCCGGGGAGCCAGATGTTTTAATTCATGACACAACATAAAAAAAGGAGTTTTCACAAGAGTCTTATGTTCCCTTAGTCAGGCCCACACAGCGTGACTGGTTCAGGAAGTTATTATGAAAATAGACTTGCCTCTGGAAAGTCTGTGTGACTTCAACCGTTCGCAGTTCAACAAAACAGGAGGTTGCAGCTGCTGAGAAAAATGTTTCCAGTGAAATGACTTCTCCATATCCAACTCACTTATTCTCAGATCTCTCCTTCAGACACTAACCAGAAACCAGATAGTAGACAGGTAGAGGAGGATGGCCAAACTGATTGAACACAGATACCACAAGCCAGCTCTTCAACTACTTGTTTTCCAGTGGAGCTCCTTGAAGCTCACAAATGCTTTTGGATGCTGAATAGCCTAAAAACCATCATCAGGAGCACCCTTCTCACCTGCCCAGGACACTCCCTTTAGCAAGAGCAAGGCTTTTGGCACAAGTGAAGCCACGAGATTGTGCTTCCCATTTTCCTTTCCAAGGCAGCTTGTGTTCCCCAGCTCTGGTAGCATCCTGGACTTTGAGACCAACCCACAGTCTAGGAGTTACCACAGTACATGTCCTCAGCGAAACTTCCCTGGGCCAGGAGCTGTCCTAAAAGGAAGACTGTTTCTTACAGAGTCATCTCCTTCTTTGCAGAGTCCAACCTTGGCCTGGAAATTAGCATACACTGTCCTTGCCATACTTTTCAGCCCAACGGGGACATCTTGGAGAATTTGCACGAGGTCTTGGAGATCAAGTTCAAAGGTGATAATGAGCTGGGTGAGGGGAGGCTGTTGGGGAAGGGAAAACCTGGAGCATCTAAAGAAAAAACGAGATCTTGCTTTGCGTATTTGAGCATTTTACATCGCATAGCATTCGTTTTAAAGCATACATGTCTGGGTTTGCATGTTGATCGTATGGGTGTATCCACTTTGTACGTAGGTTAGAAATGGGAGAAAGGAAGTGCGGGCTGGGTGGGTTTGCACGAGTGTCTGCAGGAAGGAATAATTTTGTATTTCACTGTCTCTCTGGGAAGTTCAGCTTGATGCTTTCTCACATTTCCAGGGAGGCTCTGCTTTCCAGTTAGGGTGACTGAAGCACAAGGAAGTCAGGCATCATGTGTGAGGTGGCCCAGAGAGTCAGTGGCTTGGCTGGCCTAAGAACTAGGAACCTCCTGGCTTGCAGCCCTGGGCTGCAGCCACTGGCCCCCACAGGCTCCATTTCTGAGGCTGTTCTGCAGAGTGCCAATGATCTGACATCTTCTTTAAACCATTCATCTTCCTGCCTGTCCTGGGACCAAAGCCAGGAGTGAGTGGGATGGATTAATGGCCCCACCAGCAGTTTGCAAATGGTAAAACAGGTGGCCCGCAAGCCTCTGTTTCAGGCCTGCAGCAGTCACGTTCACCAGGAGTAAGGGTTTCCTGTGAGGGAAGATGTCCCAGAGGAAGTGGACGTGGTGCCCGAATCCCTTTCACCCTGGTTCAGGGGCAGGTATGAGGGTGTTCATGTACTGAAAAGTTGTCTTGCATCCTCCGCTTCCACACTGACAACTTCTCTGTGGATCCTGTTTTTCTCTGAAGGCATTGACAGTGAGGATGACTATGGCCGTGGGGACTTGGGGCGCCTGAAGAAGCAGAAAGACTTGCATAATCCTCACCTCATCCTGATGATGTTACCCCCGCATCGGCTGGAGAGCCCGTCGTTGGGAGGCCAGAGAAAGAAACGGGCCCTGGATACCAACTACTGTTTCCGGTACGTGAGATTCCTGCCTGAAGCAACCAGTCGCAAGCCTGCCGAGACTCCATGGAAAGGCAGAGCCTCCAAGGGGGTCATGGGTCACCACGGTGCCACAGGAGCACAGCTCGGCACCTCGTGGTGCCCAAGAAGGGGACGCTGGCCAGCTCAGCAGTCATGGTGTGCTTCTGGCTGAGCTGCCGGCTAGAGGGAGACTTGCAGGTGGCCTCCTGGAGCACAGCCTGGGCAGGGACCTACGGCAGCCCCCTGCTAGCCCCAGGTGCTGGAGAGCAGCCAGGCACCGCTCTCGGTGAGTGGGGTGCTGTCTCACTGGGCTGGTGACCAAGGCTGAGCTGCTCGCCTCTGCTGCTCCTCTGCGCTCTGCACAGGCAAACCCCACGTCCCGCTGGGCACTGCTGGTCCTTCTGCTCGGGAAGCTGCATCATGCACTCGCATACAAGGCCCCTCTTTAACTTCACTGTGTTTCAATACTGTGTTTCAGGAACCTGGAGGAGAACTGCTGCGTGCGTCCTCTGTACATCGACTTCCGACAGGACCTCGGCTGGAAATGGGTCCACGAGCCTAAGGGCTACTTTGCTAACTTCTGCTCGGGCCCTTGTCCATACCTCCGCAGCGCAGACACCACTCACAGCACGGTACATCCAGCATATTATCCTGTCAGGGCTCCTGGCTGTGACTCCCCCTTCCTCCCTAAGTCTGATCATAGCTGGTCTCTTCAAAGCAGCAAAAGCAATTCAGATGAATACTTGTAATAAACAGCCAAGGAAACTATAGAAAAGACTCTTAGGTGGTGCAGCAGGGAAAATGTGCTTCCTTTGGAGTCAATACTGAGTCCATGCTTCCAGCCAAATGTTGAGGAGGAGGAGGATGTTCTCTCTTGAATAAGATGTAAAACAGCAGGGCTGATGGTTTTAGGGTATTTGGTAATGGCCAGAGTGTTAACTGAATTGTTCACATCAAACGTCAGCTCTGGTAATTACCTTCTGCCTAGGTTTCTCCTGCACTGTGCATTGGACACAGGATTTTTCTACACTCTGTGCCAGGTTGTCATGCAAAACTGTTGTGCTGTGGCAGCTGTAGCCCTAAAGTGAAGGGATATCCTTCGCCATGTCCAGAAGTGAACATGACCATGCAGTAAACTCTCTTGTGCACAGGTATCCTTTCTGGCTGTATAACTCACACCTGATATACAGCAGGGAGGAACCTACTAGGCAGTGAGATTCATGAGTAAAAACTGGTGAAAGCAACTGTCATTAGGTAACTTACACATAACCTCTGTTTAACATGAGTACCTGGGCAGTCTTTGGGAAGAAAACCACCTGACCCTGGCTACTGTCTAGAGTGGAAGAAAATAAAAGCAATAGAAAAGCACAGGCGCGGGAGAAGTACCAAGGGGAGAAGATAAAGGAAGAGGCAGTCCATTGCTGAAGCAAGAAAAGCCAGAGGAAGATCCTGTGCTGCTGTCCACAGAAAAGGCAGCAATCCAGACAATGCAACAGCTCACTCACAACTAGCTTCAAGTTTCACTAAAAAGGTTACTGGAAAAAGCAGATTTGGCTGAATAGATAACTAGGTGAAGATGGTATTGCAGAAAAGATGCTAACATTTTCTTGACCACGTGAGAGTCTGCACAGCAGCAAGGCTCGCCGAAGCTCACGGACTAATTAATATCAGTGGGAACAGTGGATCTGTGGGAATGAAGGAGTGAACAGATGCTGGGCATTAAGCACAAGACAAGGCAAGGGAATGAACAGCTTTGAAAGGGTAATGGGCATGGAGCTTTACCATCTGGTTGTCCTGAGAAGCTCTCCAGTAGATAACTGGACCGAATCAGTGAGAGAGAAAGGAGATTTTAGAATGGTTCCTAATGTTCTTTTCTTAAGCAAGAAAGGAAACGATCAAGCGTTAAGGTCAGCTGAGTGATCCAAGAAACCTTTAGAACAATATAGCTGCTGACAGCTTGCCAGCACCACCTAGGAAAAACATGGTGAGACAAAGATTTCTCAGCAGTCTGTTTAAGCTGCTGCCTGCGTCCAGCAGGAGCATGTACCCCTGTGGTACAGCCATGGGTGGTTTGCTCAGTATCTCAGAGAGCTTCTACCAGAAGGACTGCAGTTACATGGATCTGAATGCTAGAACAGGATGTTTCCTTAGCACCTCTCATCCCTGAAGACAGTAAAGGAGTTAAAACACAATGTGCCAGACCCCGTCGTTTATACCAGAGAAGCACTGATGAGACCACAGTGGTGCAGGTGAGATCATGTTTTGGCCCCACACGTCAAGAAGTTGCTTACCGCTGCGGAGCGGCCACCTCTGGCAAGAAACGTGGCAACTGTTCTGTAGCGGTTACATGGCTGAAGCATACAGTCATCTGTGGGCTGAGGCCAGCTGGGAAGAGGAATCCAGTGGGGTCCCACAGGACACTCTCCTGGCTCCAGCATTACAGTGTAATGACTTGGAGGATGGAGTGGAGGGAGAGAGCATCGGATGGTTCAAAGCTGGGAGCTGTGGATACTCGAGAGGATTGGCACCCATCCAGCGCTATCTAGAGATGTTGGTTGAAATAAGCAGCACTGATGTTCTTTCTTCTGGTTTCTCTAATGGAACCCAAGACAACATGGCCCCAGGCTGGTTACACCCAGTCCTGTTGAAAGGAGAAATTGTGACACTATCCACCATACCGGATTAAGAGATGAAAGGAGACAACTGCTTGGCACTCCTTCAACCCTTGCGCATCAGCCACAGAGCCAGGCTGCTACAGTTTGAAAAACAAAAAAAAAAGGTTTTAAGAGTCAGGCTGGGGTAGGTGAGACCCTTGGGAAGCAGGCCATGATTAGGAAGTGATGGGGACTATTACTTGCCTTGGGGGGAAGTGCCCTCTGCTGAGCACAGACCTAGAGACCCCTTGGCTTTGCAGTCCCTTCCTGCCCTCAACCAACCTCAGTGTACTCATGACTTGGTCACCACCTTCACTTTGTTTCCGCAGGTGCTGGGCTTATACAACACGCTGAACCCTGAGGCATCTGCTTCGCCCTGCTGCGTCCCCCAGGACCTGGAGCCGCTCACTATCTTGTACTATGTCGGGAGGACCCCCAAAGTGGAGCAGCTCTCCAACATGGTGGTGAAATCCTGCAAGTGCAGCTGAAAGGCACCCTGGCCCGCCCAAAGCCAAGACAGAAACTGTCAGCACCCACTCTCCTGCTCCCAGGCTAACACAAATGGAACTGGGGGTCAGAGACTATGCATGCTGAGGGCCGAGTGCCAAGACCTGTGGCTTGGGGTCTGGCAGCCCTTGGGGATCTCTTCTGGAACATTTCTTGGTCTTGTTGGCAGTGTCGTATTCCTTCTGGAAGTTACTTTGGTGACGCGAAGGCCACACTCTCCAAAATGGCTGGACAGTTGGTGCGGAAGAGAAGGATGGGGTGGAGGAACTGCTGTGTGTTTGAGTGCAGGGTGGCTGAGCTGGGAAAACGAGGGAATGAGAGCAGGTGAAAGGGGGAGTGGAAATGGGGAGATGTCTTCTATTCTAGCTTTAGCTATCTTAGGACCTCAGCCCTCCCCACTGGCCTGAAGAATTTAAGGTTTGCCCTGTAGGAGGAGACCCTGGAAGTTTCTTTAGAGAAAGAAAATGCACCAAGAAAGGAAGCTGCTGAGAGAAAAAATGCTCAGAGATATACTTAGACTTCTGTTCCTCAGAGCTGTGACCCAGGAGTCCTGCAACTCTGTGTCTGCCAAACCTGTAAGTTCAGTTGGCAGGATCCTGGGTACTGGTTTCTAAATGCAAACTGCAAGGCTCCCAGCCAGCCTGCTGAGGGTGGGCAAATACAAGGAAAGAGGGTGCTGAGTCCATTTACAGAGGGACTGATGTCTCCATTCAGCTCTTTTCCCTTCCTGGAGTTTCTGAGAGCTGGTTTCTGGGTCAGGGCAGGAGCAATATCTGTGGGTACCTGAATACTGGACCCATTTATTTGTGAGCTGATGCACCCTGAAGGCCTCTTGTCTGTTGTGGTTTGTGAGGTGCTTTGGGGTGTTCTGTGCCTGTTCTGCACAATGACCTGAACGTGGCCCAGGCCTCACCTGCCAAGACTTAAAGAATAGTAATCTCAAAAACATTGTAAAAAATAAATATTTGGGGGGGAGATGCTCTTTTTTTCACAAGCAAGTTGTTTGTTGGAGGGTTAGATGGTCTGCTGTTTTTAAACTGCTACTGCTGTGGTATATGCAATCAGTCCAAAGTCTTTCCCCTTTCCAAAATGTCTCTTCAAAGGAACAGACAGAATTCAGGTCAGCCAGAGAGCCCTAGAATGAAATTCGTGGGTACCCTCAAACCATGCCTGGTGTGTATGTGCCCTGTCCTGCCCTAGTCCTTCAGACACGTACATCAGCTCTGACATCTGCTTTTGATGGATTCATACAAAACTCCCCTCAGACGTAAAACACTTCCAATGATACTGTTTAAATAACCAGGGCAGTGCAGTTCCCACAGCTGACAAACGTCCTGTGTCCGTCTGAATATGCATGGTCTGCCAGAACAGGCTTGTACACACAGGTAAATAGCACCCCCCTCTTCCCGACGTACCAGGAGCATTGCAGATGCCCGTGAAAACCTCACAGATGTTGCCCAGGCAAGAAATCAGTGTATTCTTTTTAAAAGTATGGGCTTTTTCAGCCACAGATACTCCCAAAGGTAAAAATCTCCAGTGCTTGCATGCCACATGAGACTCAGAGGCTGCCTCCCTGACTCTCCAAACCACAACTACTTAAAAGTGATGTTCAGAGACCACAGAGGTTCCTCCCTGTTTCCTCCCAATTCCTGGTGTCCAGCAACTGACTAAAACGACACCTGGCTGGTTCATTGCCAGTGGCCAGGGCTCTGAATTCAGCTCTTCATCAAGCTCCTTCACAACAGTAGCAGCTTCCATATACCTCACATGAGGCTGCCGGAACATGTAATCTCAAACCTAATACTCCTAAAGCTCAAACTGTAAACAACCCTTCCTGCACCGTCACCAGCTGGCTAGAGGTTTGCAAGGGGGAGGGAGGTGGGTCAGGGGAGGGAGCCTGCCAACCTGTGTGACGTTTTGGCTGGAGCACACGTGCTCTGACAGAGGCACTCCCCGACGCTTAGCTTTATCCCTTTCATCCCTTTGGGGCTCCTTGACCTGTCATCGGTGCGATGATGAAAGGTGCAGCTCTGATCAGGCCTGCAGCGCTGATGTGTTGTGCCCTGTAAAACTCTCTGTGCCCGTGCTTCCCCCCTGCCTGCCCACGGAGGAAGCAAATACATGCATTACCGTGCTGATAGACAGGCCAGAAACTTAGTGGCTGCAACAGGGGGTGGGGGGGAATCCAGATGCCAACTGACATAGGAATTCTCTCTAATCTCTTTTTAGCAGCAGCCCCCAGGGAGGTTTTGGTTTACAAGCTGCAGTCTGCTGTTCCGTCATTGTTCCTCCTGAGCCCTGGGCTGGCTCTGCTGCCCATCCAATTGAAGGGCTTCCTTGCTAGTAAAGGAGGAAAAAAAAAAAAGAAACAAACCCAAAAAAATAAAGAGGGGGAGCTGCAAAGAGCTGAGCTAGAACACTTGCACGGCTCACAGTCCTACGTGGCACTTGGAGCGCGTTAGAACCACCCACGGATTAACCCTGGAAAGCTCCTTGAGGTGGGTCTGTCTTACTAGCCCTTGCTCACTGCTGCTTCTCAAAGGCAGGGAGGGGTGGCCTCCTTGGAAAGGAGGCAAAATAGCAATGGAAAATCAGGGCAGGAGAGTCTTTGGGTGTCTGACCAGTAAGGACACCAGTAATCTCATGGGTACAGTAATCCCTGAAGTCAGACAGACACATTTCATTTACTGCTGCTCTGTCCAGCCTTCCATTGCCTTAGCAACATCTGAGAGTTAGATTTGTGAGACAGGATATGAATTCATTTTCTTACAATTAAAATAGCTTTTCTTGGGGCCTTCTAGCTCTAATTCAGCAGCAAACTATGCTATCTACATGGGTTAATACCAGATTGAATACACTCCTGGGCTCAGGCTTACCAAGATGTTTCAGGACACTTGTGTAAGAAGGCAGAGGGCAGATCCCAATGGGCTCTGTCACTAGCTGGTAAATTGAGGAAGACAATGGGAAAGAAGCGTGATCTTCACCGCCAGCACGGAATACAGCTCCCAACAGTTCCCTTTTGTTGTTCACAGGAACAAACAAAAGCTGATTAAAACAAGCCCAGCACACTTTGTCTTTCTAACAAAGATCAATGGTTAGAAAGAGTGAAAAAACCCTATTCTGCACTGCCATAATGCAGATCCTACACAGATGATCAAACAACTCTCTGTGTAGCCCCCGCTTCTCTATGGCATATTCTATTAGAGCATGCAAGAGGCCTAGACCTGAACTTGAACACCTTGTTTTTCAGGCTGTAGTGCACTGTAGAGCTCTGCAAGGAACACTGCTTCTGTAAGTACAGGAATGTACACGGATGTTTCAGCAAAGAACAGGCTTTGCAGACTAAATGAGTCCTTGTTCCCTGGTCTTTGGGTTGGACAGTCTCTATCTATCCCACTGCACTTAGAAAAAGCAGTAGCATGTCCCAGTTACCACTGTGTGAACTGGGATATGCTGCTTGGTGTTCCACCTTTCCATAACCGACAGACATCAATACACACAGTCCACGAGGTGGACCATGTCCCACAGTAATAAAAGATGCAGAAGACAAACATACCTGTCCACTCTGGCAACATCCTAGCTCTGTTCTGCTCTGTCCTGTGATGTCTCGTGTCTCTCTGTCATAGCTACCAAATTTCCATTCTTTCCGTTCACAGATCCTTTTGTGATCTTTCTCTGCTGCTCTGAAGCTCTCCTTTCCTATGTCCTTATCAGAGCAGAAATACGGGAGGTCTCCAGGCTCAGCCTACTCTGTAAATGAAACGACTACAGCCATCCCATGACAGAAGAGGGTCCATTGCAATGTCTTAGGAGGCAGAGGTCTTCAATATGGTCTGGGGTCCAATGCGAGGCAGGTTCAGTACCACAGGGTGAGCAGGATGCAGCTCTAGGGCCAGCTCCGTTGTGCAGAAAAGGTTTCTTACCCAGTACTGGTGTTTGTAGTGGCATGCAAATCATCAACTCTGTAGTACATTGGTTCTCTTCTCCTAATAGGTGATTGAAAAGCCATGAAATTCATCAAGAAAACAGAGTTTTCAATATATATGGAGCCAACAGTGTGATATGTACAAACTTGCAAAACTATACAGATTTGTGTTAGTGCAAAATAATAGATGGCTGTATGGGCTGCCTATAACCTACATTAATTGTGGTTTAGAGTAACAGCAGCAATTTGGACTGAGTGCAAGGAGGAAAACAGGCCTTGTAATTCTTTAAAAATAACACCTATTATTTTTTCTTCTTAATTTTTTTTTTTTTTACATTCAGAATTACTAGAATATATTGGTCAAAAGCTGTATAAAATTAATAACTAACATGGATACTCTGATGTTTAGTAAAAGAATACCTGGACTTTCAGGGCTCTCCTTTACCAATATTTTCTTTCGTATACTGGGAAATCATTTAAGCCCTGGTTAATTTCTGATGCAGCTCCAGAAGTGACAGATGGAAGCCACTAAGCTCAGTGTCTTTTGTCCTTTCTTGAAGAGAGGCTTCAGATAACTTATATGCAAGATCTTTCATCATGCAACAAGTCAACATAGAAGAGATGAGACAGTTTTACTCACTGGGAAATAGATTGTGGTAGAAATGAATTCAGATACGTCAACAAGAAATACAGCAAATGAAAATTGCGGATTTGGTTGCCATTCTCTTCTCTAAATGACAGTAATGCATTTAAGATGCCCAAAAATTCAGAAAGAATATGGTACGGTACTTCGGGTGTCACAGTGTGTTTCCAGGAAAGACAAATCTCAAAGACTGCAGACCTCAGTTACTCAGCTGCTTTTAGAACATTCTTACCTAGGGCCAGGCTGCACAGGGAAGATGGCAGAGACAGACCGAAGGCTTTCAACCCAGCAGCTGGGCCTTTTCCAGCACTGGACTATGATTTCATGGAAAATACACTTAGGGATAAGGACCCTTGTATCTCGTACATAATAGAGGTTTCTTTACAGCTGTGGTTTGTGGCAAAACCCCCCCCCACATTACTGGTTTCCCACATCCTGCAGACTTAGTGAACAGCTTTCAGGCAGAAACTGTCCCCTGTGGTATATGCTGGCACTGTTGAATTGTACCAAGGAATATCAACTCTTTCAAGCGGTATCTTCTGAAGATGAAGATTCATTTCTCCCCCCTTCATGGTGGTCTTTGTGCAGGGTGATGTTCTTTGTCTCTCATTCCATTTAGTTGGCTAAGCAAGATGATACCTCATTGCTGTCCTCAGAGGCCAGCACAAGAAGTAATTACGTGTAGAGGTTATGCATGCTGCAGAAAGCAAAGGTGACTTCCTTTTCTGGTCTGCCAACACTCCGACATTTCTTACTAGCTGTTTACAGATATTCATTCATCACACACAGAAATAAGCATGAAGCATTATAATAATACATCATGGCCAGTGCATGTACATCACTTGAGGAAAGAAGCCAGCTGGGTCGTTTCAAACCAGAGATTTCCTGACATTCTTCAGGAAGGATTCCTTTTTTTCTCCTTATTATCCTCTTCAGGAAGCAGACAGAACAAAGATTCACCGTGCAGCCAGGGGGAAATCTTACAGGATTTGTACAATGCACGTAGTGTAATGAGTGGGGAATGTCTGGGTAACCATGTTCTAGTCCTTTCTTGAAACAAAAAATTAAGGACTTTCGAAGTGCTGAAACCCTCTTGCAGGTAGACTAGATGCTTGGGAGATCTCTAGTGTTTTCAAGGATTTGTAGGAAACTCCACTTGTGGGGAAAAGCAGTAGCAGACAGTCTGACGCGCAACGAGAGTCTCTGGAAGACATCCAGCTTGCAACAAGCTGCCTTGCGTGACACAACTTGACATCTGCCCCCGCAGAGGACACCAATCTCGAACTGTATTTTAGGATCTGAAGATCTCATTTGGATACTAACATGCTTGGTGCTCTACTGTGCTAATAGGAAGAACTGGAAACAAACGAACAGAACAAACAACGAAGAGAAACAAAATACAGGAGATGGCAATAAAATCTCAGGGAGGTATGGTGTGGTAGCAGTCATAATGTGCTGACCAGACATTTTAAATCATCTTTCATTTCTAACAGTTTCACCTGCTCTCAGCCAACCCATCATTCAAAAGACCTAAGAAACTTGCAGAGCCACAATTTGGCAGGAAGAACCACCAAGCTTTATTATTAGATATTTTTCATGAGACATGAGTTTTGTAGGTCTGTGGATAAGAAAAAAAAATTCCTAGCTAATATCATAGACAAAAATGTATTCCACACTGAATTTCTGGAATTAGAAACGGTGGAGAAAACACACTTTCAGAAAGGAAGACAACCCCAGTTTGAATGGGGGAAGCATCATGCAACTGGAAGCATAAGTACTGTAACGAGCAGCATTAATGGGATGCCTACAACTTCATTTGCCCTCCCAGTAGATTCACAGCTCTCCATCTGCACACACTGAGGAATGGCACAGGCATCTCGGATGTATTAAATATATCTGATGCAGCATGACCTTCTCAGAAGGTCACATAAATAAGGCAAAACCACTTGAAGAAGCATGAGGTGAATCCTATATAGTAATTACTGCAAACAGTGGAGAAAAATCCCTTGTCATTTTTCTTCCCCAACCTCAGAAAAAAACAAATTTTATAGTAGCATGAGGGAGCGATGATAGTCAAACATTTGGACCTGGCAGTAGTGGAACTTTTCAAAGATTCCTTCCTGACTTTTGACATGGTAGTACTCAAGACACAGGGATTAGATCATTAACTCCAACACTTTTTTTGAGGAGGTTTTATGACTTTTGAACATAACTACACTGAGTATAGTACCTTGTGTCTGCTCAGTCTGGGGGAAGGAGACTACAATTTACCACTGCTGTAACTATGGTGAAATGCGATTTTCTAAAATACTTCTGCAGGGACACCAAATTAAACTAAAGTTCTGAGGTTGTCTTCCGTTGCACATCCCAAAACACCAGTAGGCAAAAGGCCAAATACCATGCTGAAATTGCTTTCAGAGATACAGCACCTCTTCCACCTGCCTTAAACAAATGATAAAAAATCCTGGTAATAAAAGATACATTTTTAACAGGCCCCAAATTCTTAACAATTGCTTCAAATTTGGGTTTTTTTAACGCCAATTCTTTTTTTTTTTCTGATACAGAAGTCACTACTTTTCAAAGAATATAAGATTTCTCAAGCTCATTGTGCGTGCTGTAGGCGTGGACTTGTAGAGAAGAGGCCCTGTTAAGTATACTCTTTTCCTTAGGGAATCACTATGATTCACTGAATACCACTGGCAAAGGCTTCACACCAGGGTCTCCACAGCGATCAGTGATTCTTCCCTTTAAATTGGAAACAGCAGTGAAAACTCTTTTTCAATGAGGGCCAGTAAAATCCTTTTTTGGTAAGGTAACAGACAGAGCAGACTCCTCAGGGCAAAATTGGTGTCTTGTCTGTCACCTTCAGTTGAGTGGAGTTTGTTCTCTGTGTTCAAACTGCACGGAGAGGCTGTTTCAAAAACTCAGAATCCATCAATTTTGAAGATCAGCTCATGTTTCCTAACTACTCATCTCAAAGGCATCAGGGAAACAATCTCATTCTTTGGAAAAGGACAGTGGGGTTCTAAAGAGAAGGCCAGAGAACCACCAGGTACTGTGGTTCTTTAAGATGTGCTGCAGTTGTGCACATTCACCCCAAACGTGCTCTGCACTCAAGCACTTTGGAAGACAAAGATGGCAAGAAGCAAAATGTGTATGAGTAAGGTAACTTGAAATCAGTTAGTGGTATTTTCTTTTCCATATTTAAGTGATTAACCATTTACAAACATCACATTATGAATGACTTCCATACAGGAACCTACTCTCCGCCAGAATCACAACCATCTAGAGGTGGATCTTGGTGTCCTTTATGCTCTTGTAAGAGCTTCATCATTCTGAAAGCCTCTGCCATATACAGTGCCCACCCAGGTGAAGGTGTAGACAAGCTGTGTGTGACAACCTGGCAGACGTCAGCAACGGAGATGTTTCTTAGAGAACCCAACAGCAGAGAGTGAATTCTGGTGGAACATGCCGCTGTCATGGACGGCAACTTTGCCTTGGCTGTTCTAGTAGGCTGTAGTGCAACCGTCCAAGTAAAACGTCCATACAAAGTCAGACTACAAGACCATCTAGCTCACCTCTCGTCTCTGACAGTGGTCAACAGCACATGCCTGAGAGACAAGCTAAAAATTGGAAAAGCCCATTGTGATACTTCCCCAGACTAGTCACTTGAAAATTCTTACAACTTTCCTGCTTCTTTTTCAGTTTTAATATTTAATATGCCCTAATAAGTTACTTTTTCACATATCTGTTAGTCTCATTTGATGCTCCTGCTGCTACAGTGGGCAGGACTGTGAACAATTACTCCCTTTCACCTTCTATTTTAGACTCCCCTCCTTGCCCATCTCTTTTCCAATTAATCACTTTCTGCATGAAGTAAGAATGTTAAGTTTTTTGCTCTTGGTATAACCAATCTCAAAGATTGTTTGCCTGATCTGATTCTGTAAAGATGAAATAAGGTCCTCCTCATGCTTGGCAGAAACAAGGATGTCTTAGCTCTAGAAACATAAGGTTCTAGAAAGAAGTCCCAGGTTTAAGTAAAGCCCAGAAGGTTCTTTTGGAAGAAGCTCATGACAGATCCACAAGAATAATGTGTCCAGAAAATAAATAGTATGAAGAGGATCAATCAGCCAGTTACTTACTGCAACCAAAAAAATCCAACTATTTAAACACCAGCAAATAACCCATCTAGACTCAAACAGTAAGCCCAGGATTACCATGAGCAGCAAAAGTAGGACTGACTGAGGAAAAAGGTCCTTGGCAGTTTCATCAAGTAAAGCTTAACAAAAATAAGTCAGGAGCCAGACTACTTTTGTTTCCAGCAAATAATCTAAAATAACCAGAACTGTTGTATCCGTACAAGGTACAGGCCTGAAAGAATGCAAGCTGAGAATCCAGTCTGTTCTGCAAACTCATCTGCAGGTTGATGATCACAGGTAAGGAACAGTCCGGCACTGCCAGCCACTCAACTCCATGCCCACAGAGACTATCCATATTCCGATATGAGGCAGAGGCACAGCACTGAGATTCCTACTAGTAAACAAAGATCTTGACACCAAGACCTCCTGCCACAGTGTGGAACCAGTATCAGAGACACTGGTATGAGAGAGAGATCGATGTATGTCGACCTTCCAGGCATCATAACGATGCATTTCCAACAAACCATGATTGTCCAAAAGCGTATTGAGTCTTGAGAATGGAAACGTCAGTATGTCTCGTGGGCACCCAAGACTAAGTGGTCTATCTAGTGTCACAACGTGGCACCCACACAACTCGTGAGGCTGGTTTAAAGGCAAAAATGAACCATGTAAAAGTGAACTTCATACTTCATGTGCTGAGTACAAGTCAGCTGCTTCTGGAGAGCAGAGATCCCTTAATTTTATGTTTGGAATGCTCATCACCTAAACACAGCACACAATGCCTGCAGAAACTCTGCCTTACCTCAGCCTCCAGGACTCTGTTGTGCACCTTACTCCTTTCAAGAGGAACAAGCCTGACTCTCTGTCACTGGAACAGGCTCCTTAACTCAGAAGTGACACAAACATCACAGAGCAGGAGGGAAGAAGAGGACCCCATGGTTGCATTATCCAGTCTCACCACTGAAGTAGATGCTGAATGACTGGGCTTTCTATTGATAACTTTCTTTTCTCATTGTAAACAAAGGCACTTCCATGGAAACTCATTGATGAATACAGGGGAGTAAACGTTATATAAGCAGAGACAAACTAAACCCCATCTGAGAAGCATGTATACAGCTGTACTCCCCTCACATGCAACTACTGTAAATCCAAAATGGTTTGCTATTCTCCTTTCCTCCCTTGTACTAGAAAACACCTTCTGTCCAAGATGTGTGGGAAACAGTTCTGTGCCTCCCCACCGAATCTCTTAACTGACACATTGAAAAGGGGCAGACATGGAGGTAGCAGAGCTGCAAAGAGACAAAATACACGTTATCCTTCAGTACACTGTATCCACCGCACACAAAGACGGTCATGGACTCCAGGCTGAGGAGTACAGGGAGATGGAAAAAATAAGAGGCTGGAATGGCAGGATTTGTTCCTGATCCTCTATTGCACATGCTCCCAAGGTAACAGCATTTGTGCTCAGAGTTGGGATCAGCTGATGCCCAAGACAAAGGAATATTGCTATTTCCTTCGACGCTCTGGCTGCCCTAACACATCCTGAGGCTGAACAGGAGTTCAAGGTCTTTGGCTTGAGGTAAAGGACCCATCTTGATATCCCTGGGCGGGGAGGGGTTATTTGTTGGAAGCAGAAGAAAAATTTTCCAAGCACTAAGGATGCAAGACTTCTCTGCTCCTGAAGTTGTCAAAATTCATCCCTTCAAAATGAGGGTCTTAGATTGAAATGTGCATCTCAGAGTGTTTCAAAGATCTCGGAGACAAGATGTCTGATGCACTGCTACTCAGCCATCACAGTTACAGATGTGGTGTTGACTACAGCCAACACGCAAGGCAAAGTTCAGAAAACATGCTGGCTATCACAAACCATTATCCCAAAATGAGTGGGTGGGTGACTGGCAAAGCTGACAAAACCATTAGTCTACATTTATAATAAGCCAGCACTAATCAGTAATTTGCCAGACAAAGATGTAAGAATGCTGCTTCTGCCAATGCTCCTCTGAAGACAATCACCTTTCCTGGGATAACTATGCATTTAAAACTCTATCTTCCAAAACTCTACATCGTTTTCAGTGGTGGCTGTGGCAACTTGAATGAAGAAACCAGAGATCAGAGTTCCACAAGGATGTATATCCTGTAGCTACTCCACCCTGCACATGAAACCCGGTGGAATAAGGTTAACTCTGATCCCCTCGCAGGAAGAAAGGAATGGAAACCGTTATTTACTGAAGCTAAATCTTAGAGGGAAATAGCCCTTCTGACAGTTTTGGAACAGAGCTGGAGGCTACAGCCAATACCACACGTAGCAGAGTAGGCTATGAGAAGACAGACCCAAGGTCTGAAGCCCAGAGCTGCTGAAGTTTGAAGTAATAACCTCTGCAACTACATTTTCACTAATCATGAGCCGACAACTCGATGCACCAGTAGAAACAGCTACCTCGGAGATCCGTGGGTGGAATTCAGTGATTACAGACAGAAGGAACATGATCTGAAAGTAACGTCACAAGATTTTACAGATCTCTTGGTCACTGATGAGACGCGATGGTGGCACAGGCAGCAGACCCATGCTGTGGAGATTCTTGAAGAGCACAGCTGAAGAACGCAGAGCAAGGGAACAGGATCATGACTGTGTAGGAAATGAAAGATGAGTCAATGAAGTAAGAAAGGGAACGGCTACATCAGAGAGCTGCATTTTGGACAAATAAAGTATTCACCGTCTGTCTCGTGCGTGAGTGGGACAGAAACAGAAAAATGCATGTTCTGTCCTATGAATTCATGCCTGGAGCAAGCAATAGTGAAACAAATGGGGTATGAACATAATTATTTCATCTTCTCACAATTTATCTGGTCTTGAATGACAGAAAATATGCACAATCCAAGAATGAACGTGAACACAATCGTTTAAAGAGAAAGCACTTTCCACCTTTGACACTGATTCTTTTGTCACACATTTGGCAAGTAGATAATGATCAACCCAACACATGAGAATGATCTCTCAACACTGCCTATACAGGCTAGAAATTACAGGGGAGCTGTGGAATAAGAAAACAGATCAAACAGGCTGTTAGAATCCAATCTCTGAGGGCTCTGATACAAAAACTAGGAGAGAATTGTACCCTTTGAGAATTACAATTATACCACTTGCTTTTCGACAAGGCAGAAGTTGCAAAATACTGAGTTTTCCTTTAACCTGGCACCAACAAAGAGACAGAGCTGAAACTGCTTCCTGTTCATTTTAAGGATGGGTGGATCTTATCTCCAATACATTTTCCAGCTGCTGATGTTGTTTTCTAACACAAGCAAATTAATTTTCATAGCATTAGGCAAATTTTAACTGGAGTGCTTCACCAAGCCACTATTGCAACTGATAGGAGCCACCTGGGCCTTAGGGTTCAAGCCTGGGTCTGAAAACATCGGCCAATTTAAAAAAGTTTATAAAGCCTAAACAAACAGAAATCAAATAAAAAAATAAGCCACACAGAACATGAGCATCCAACAGTGAAACATCAAGAGAGATTTAAAATCCTGTCCAATATAATGACAGCAAATATTTTGGGGGTGTGAATTAATAACTGAAATTGTAACCAAAACAAGTGAAATGACTTTATTCAAACCCATCATTTTTATGGCTCTATGCCAAAATTCAAGATGGCAACAACATGGATGTCTCCAGTTGTATGTTCTAATATTTTTCTCTGCTGATGGTTGCCATGTGATGACAGCAGAGAATCTTGGCTGTTACCAGACTAGGACAGGCTAAAATGGTTGAGCAAATATGACTTTATGTTCCAACTTGGACCTTAGGAAGAATAATACAGACAGCTGGAGGACCCATCTTACAGAAAGATCTCACGGTTAGTGACCAGGAAGAGGTGGGAGGAAGGGACCCCAAGACTCAGCAGCAGCAGCTCTCAGATGCGATCATTCACCTCAGCTTGCAGATGTACCACCAGCTTCCACAGATGGTCAGGTACTCTCCTCAGCGGGCTGTCCTCTCACCACAGCCTCCTCCTCACTCTTTTCTGGGTGTTATGAGAGTGTGGTGGGATGAAGTCACTGCTGCTTTTTCCTCTGCCTCATATTTGAAGCAACACCCTGGATTCCTCACCTGGTGTTCAGTGTTAGTCCTTCCCTGCGAGCAGAGGCTGGAAAAAACATAAAGCAAAGATTGTGAGTAATCACAAGGGACTGTTTTGTGGGAAAAACTGCTGCACTGCTCTGCAAATCTCAGCCATCACCAGAAATCTGGATCTCCCTATCACACAGCCTCTCTCTACAGTAACAGAGGAGATCAAAGATCAGTATGACAAAACCTAACTTAATAAGCTACTGTGTGAAAAAGTACTCTTGGTATTCCTTCTCAAGCCCCAGAATACCTCCTTTACTCTTTGTCTCTGCCTCAATCTGACTCATCTCTTCACCGCTCCTCCAGTAGCTCTAAATCATTCTCCCATATCAGAATGCTTTCTCTCTTTCTTTGTGTCTTTCACTCATTCGCTTGCATGGGAGTCTATTTCCCCACTCCAAAAGATGCTGAGGACCTTGGTGCAGTAGAGATGGGAGTGTGAAAAGGTTGATCTTTAAAAGAAATGAAATGAGGATGAAGAATTTTCTTTTCTTCCCATTATTATAGAGATATATTTTAATTCTACATATTGTGACATTTTCCTACTTAGACATGTTATAGGAAAAAGTCAATATCCTCTTCACATCTTTTACTTAAAAATCCTCAGACTGTCCTTTAAAAAGAAAAATCAAAACCCCTTAGAAATGCACCACGTTTATTTTGGACAGTTTACATTTTACAGCTAATCTAGCAGGTAAAGTTTGTCCTGTGTATTTAGCATATCAGCTTGCTCCCAAATCTAAGTGACATTCATTGAGAGCTGCTTGTTAAAAATATTGCTGTATTTTAAAAAATACATTCTCCTTGAAAGCCCAGCACAGAGCCAAATATCACATAGCACAGAGGATCTGGAAAAATGTTTAGAAAGCGGGATTGCCAGCTGTGTCACTGCACAGAAAGCTTGGAACCTGAATTAGGAACCAAACTGTCAACCATGTGTATTAAGATAGGATACCAGTCCAGAAACCTATTCCTTGGCAATATGCTGGAATTAAGGAAACAGAGGCACATAAGAGAGGCAGCACACTTCAACCTCATCTTCCTGTTTTGAAAAGCCTTCCTTTTCCTACAGAAATGCATAGCAGAGTTTGTTTTTTCTCACAAACTGAAATAAAATCACTTTGTAGGAATTCATCTTGTATTGCTATCCTGAGGACTGGACACGGAGAGGGGCATTCCTATGTCTGCAAGTAAATATGTATGTTTGTACCATGAATGCAGCTCAGGAACAATCCATTAATTTCATAAATATTAATATATATAATTCTATGAAGTCTTATCATTTCAAAGCTACAGGTAAGCTTTCCACCTACTGGCTGAGTACGCTGAGGTTCTGGTTGAGTAGGGGGGACAGAAAAATAAACCTCATTCCTGACAACAGCCAACATTAAGGGTTGATTCTCCCTAGTGATAAGAGTCACTGCAGTGAATCATCACATACATCAGAATGAATCTCCTTCATTCCCTGCCTGCCAGGAGGTCTGTATGTCTGTCCACGGGTTTACATGCTATCATGTCATTCATGACTGCACCTCAAAAACTTTGTTAAAAGTTTTGTACTGAAAGCAGTTAAATAGGGGGAAGAAAAGGATCACCTCCATTTTACGGATAGAATTCTGAGTCACCAGGAAATCGCAGGAGTTGTGTAAAGTCATTTACAGGATATCTGTACGCTAAAATGCAGTGCCATATAGACCTTCCCAGCACAGATGTACACAGCCTTGGTCAGCCACCAGCACCTCATCTGCTCTGCTTCCAAACTGCAGGAAAGAGACAGCAGAGCACTAGGCTCAGTGATGGTACTGGGTCAGGAACCCATGCTAACATTTTTTAGAGCTAGCTTGGGCTGCTTCATCATACCCACCGCAGGTCTGTGGCAGAACTGAGAAGCATGTTGAAGTCTTCTGAATCTAATGTTGAAAACAGGAATTTCCTTTCTCCCTGAAAAGCTCTGATAATAATTTTTTAATCTAATTTCTAATCCTAGAGTGATGTCCAGAGTTCTCTTGATAATACATAGTGCAACTAAGAAAGGCAATCTATAGCTGGGGTTTATTTATATCCACAGATGACTGACACTAGCAAGCCAGGACAGCTGACAACAGAAGGCCAGCCTTCCCTCCCCCATCTTTTGGGCACAATTTCAAGTTGGCTTGCTGGGCCGGGCAGGCAAGGGAAAGCAGCAGTTCCAAGTCAGAAAGATTTACTTGGGGGGTGTGTGTGACACAACTGTATTCGAGTGAAGTCTCTCTGCGTGAAGAGCGGCGAGCAGCCTCTTTAACAAGGGAAGAAATGGCAATGGAAGCCAGCATGAGCCTTCCTGCTCCTCATCTTACAGAGAAGACCCTGGGTAGGCTCCTCACTCTGACTGGTAATGGCCTTCTGTACTTGCCAACCTTCATTCTGATTTGTCTTACTCAGCTCCCTATCCCCTGGTCTGCTGTGGCTCTCTCTACTCTGGCCCTTCCCCAAATTTCATTTCATAACTTCAGACTCTCCTTTTACCATATTCACACACATTTTGGCTTCTATTTTTAGTCTCAATAAAATAATGCCAGATTAAAACAAAATCCAATTTGGATGGGCAAAGTCATCCTCTCTACAGGTAGCTTAATGCCAAAGGGCCAGATGTGAGACAGAAGTAGCCAAGATATTATATAACCTCTCCCCAGTCTTTGCCCACCTGATCTTGAATGACATTTCCAACACAGCAAGGAAATACAGGCAGTTCACCATCACCTAACTACTGAGAACAAGCAATGCTCAGCCTCCACTCAGGCAAAAATGCCAACCACCTGAAGTCATTACTTATCCTGCTTCGGAGCTTTCTTTGAGTCTCTCAGAAGTGAAGGCTCCTAAAATTCAAGCCGGGTTCTAGTTCTTAAACAGGGAAGCCAATTTCTAGACACCATCCTTTACTTTTTTTCCTATTTTCCCAGTGGTCCTGAGACTTGGAATATCCTTTCAGTGGCATGTGACCAGTAGCAACAGGAAAAAGCTCTTTCCTTTCATAAAAGAAAGGGAAAGGTTGACTAACGGTATGAGAGGCAGGCTGCTCTCACAAGTTAAGGAATAAATGTCGTTTCTGATCATCAGAAGTGAATACTGACCCTCAGCTCTAGCTGAGAGGTGGTGGCTGAGTTGGACATTATCTTCTTAACATCATCTGAGAAGAGCCTGGAATGCTGCTTTTGGCAGAGCTTTACACTCTGCTGGGATTTAATGAGACCTACACATAATTTTCTGAAAACTAGATCAACTCGAACACAGCCATGCCTGTTGATAATTTATATATATTTTAAAGGTCTTGGTTAGAGACATCAGTATTTGCTCATTGCTAGTCATAAGGTAATGGTTCCCTGCTCCTTCACAGAGTACCAAGAAATGGGGTAAGGAAGAGGTCTTTCTTCACTCTTCTCTTCCTTCTGGTCCATCTGGTGCTACAGGCTTCTCTATGATCTGACCTGGGACAGATGCATCAATTATCGCACAGGGAGAGAAATGGTCTTTTCTCCCTTCCTGTTTGCCCTCCTTATGAAACTGTGGAAGTCAGCAGGGTAGAGAGAGATGATCCAGGATGTGTTTGTGATGCGTGAAAGAACAATGGCTTTAGGAAGAAAATTCTGAGAACAAATGTGAAACCAAATATCCTCCATTGTAACTGATTCTTTGCCCTCCCAAAAAGGGATGCACAAGAGCAGATTTACCTCAAGTCCACTGTTTTCCAAGATATTATAAAATGGACTGATCCCATTTCTCAATAACGCTTGCTCCACATGGAGAGACATGCTGGAAGAATGCTATTACTGCTGTTGGCAAAGGCTGTATGCAGGGTGAGAGGCTGCACTGGAAAAGCTTGATGCAAGGTGCTGGTTATCACACTGCTCGTCCCTTTCAGTGACCCACCCAGAGCTTCTTGTCCAGGCAGGTGGTTCTGGGAGGATATAGGTGGAAGAGTTCATCATTTCCTGGAATGTGTCGATGACAAC
>NW_010268173.1:0-2078 GCF_000690775.1 Eurypyga helias
TGCGGTCGCCCCGCCGCTGGCGTCACGCCGCTCGCCCTGGAAGTGCCTACCTGGGCTTGTGGTGCCGCGCGCAGGCAGCGGATGGCTCCAGGCGTTTCCGTCGGACCGTAGCGGGTTATTTGGAGCCCTTCTTAATTTTAGGCTCCCTGCGCTCAGTGGCAACAACTCATCGCTGTGCTCACTTCATTTCCAGCATCGTCAGCCCCGGGCACTTCAGCAGTAGGCGATGTGTAACCTGAGTTCTAGAAACCTTCTCGTTCCTGGCAACTAATGACAGGACCTACCAGGTTTTCCACCCAAATTTCTGTGTTCTCTGTGCTTGACTGTAACTCTGATGCCAGACCAGGGAAACGGGGAGTTGTGAAAATTGCAGGATTGCTGTAAAATGAAATGATCTGTGGATTTTGGAGAGGGGAGCTGAGGCCTGGGTCAGTGAAAGCAAGTGGTGGCTTGAGCTAGAAGCACGTGCGCCCTTCTGCGGAGGAGACCCGGGCGCCGGCGCGGTCAGGATGCTCCGCACGTCGCTTCTCCCAGCTGAAACGGGGGGAAGGGAGGCAGCCAGAGCTCCCTGACCCAAGGTGAGTGAGCGTATGCCGAGTGAACGGAGCGTGTGGGAGCGCAGTGTCTTTGGGTTTGTTCCATCTAGGAACTCGCTCGCTCTATAGGAAACTTGCGCTTGTTTTGATGGAGCTTTTGGTCCCCCTACAAGTACACGGTCAGAGTTTTTGGGGGCTTTGGGGCACGATTCCAGCTGGACGTGCCGAATCAGTCCAAGGGGATTTCTCAGGCCTGCAGCCAGCTTCTGCTGCGGGGGTAGGTGAATCAAAGGCTGATCTAGAAGAGGTGCAGCCCTGGGGAGGAGAGGGGTGGCTCAGCGGGCTCCAGAAAAGGGCCACACGCTTATATCGGCGTCTGCACGAATCCATGGAGGAGGCAGCCCTCCTCCTACCCTGCTGGCTTTTGGCTGTAGCACCAGCTTCGGTGATTTAAACAATTCGAGCTTAATTCTTCAGCAGTGTGAAAGCCCTTCCTCTGATCCAGGGGGGGTGTTGTCGTCGCTAACTGCCACTTTGTTTTGTGGCGCAGCGTGAAAAAGCACCTGGTTTGCCTGAACGGGGGCATATCCCACCTCCTGCAGCCGGTGCCCTCCTGGCTCTCCCGTGCCATTTGCCTTGGTCGTATCAGCCATTCGGTGTCTTACAGCCCTCATCCCTGCTGCTGGTGCCCCAAGTGAGAAACCACAGAATGTATTTTGCATAATTTAATGTTGTACAAGGTGGGGGGGAAACGTTAGTAAATTGTTTCATAGCGGTTTTGCTGTTCCCCTCTCCCCCCAGCTGAGCCCTATGTAACCTTTAAAGAAATCTAAGGCTCACTGCCTAGTGTCAAGTGTATTAATGCCTCCTATTAAAAAGTCCTTGTAGTGGTATGGAGAATTGTAACCAAGAAAACTCCCCGAGCCAACAGACAGTTTAGAAAGCCAACGTTGGTTTATTGCAGCGCTGGGGGACGTCTCCTCCCGGCGTGCACACCAAACAGGGTTCTTTGTGCTATATTTGTACACAAAACTTCCAGGGTTAGTGATTTCCCAGTCCTCCCCCTCTGCAATGATTGGTTAGCGATTTACATACAATTATAATACTGCTGACACAATGCTTCCACTATTCAAAGTGCTCAGGGGGGGGGCACTTCACCTGGGCAAGGGTCCTTTTGAGCTATGGGTGTGATTTTTAGTATTGAAATGAGCTTTTAATGAGCAAAGTTTGCAAAAAGGACAAGTATTTTTTAAACATTTGCTGATGTACCAAAACACTTCTCAGCTTAGGACACTGCTGAGGTACTAATGAGCGTGTGCCCTCCCGCTTTGGATAAGCCAAGAGGCTCATCCCTTGTTGCCAAACCTTGAGTTTTCTTGCTAAATGGGCGGTGTGCACAGCATCGCCAAAACAGCTGAACACACACACACACAGAGCAAATGTCTCGACTGCTGTTATTCCAAGAGTTAACCCTTGACGCTTCGGCTTGCCAGCCTCACGCACGATACTGCTGCGTCGTTCTGAGAGTTAACCTGCAGCAGC
>NW_010268173.1:2097-11629 GCF_000690775.1 Eurypyga helias
GTGGCCTCGTTTACACGGCATAAATCGGAACCCGAAACGGAACTTGGCAGCGTGCGTAGCTTCGGACGAGAAGTAGCCTTTTAGCAGAAGGTGTGTTTGCTTTGTTTTCGCAGATGGTGCGGAGAGAGGGGATTGCGGGAGGAAAACTGGCTTTGGGACAGAAGAACAGCTCTCGTGAAACAATTTCCAAAAAAGGCGGGAGAGGAGAGAGGCTGGGGCTGGACCCGGAAAGCCTGGGGAGGAGCGGGAGGCTGGCTGTGCAGGGAGGAGGGCAGGGTGGACCTGTGTGTGTGGCCGAAAAGAGAACAAGAGCTTGGCGAAGGCGGGAAGACGTGGCAGTTTTGGGGTAGGGTTGTGGCCAGAGGATGAAGCCTGGCTGGTTGTTTTTACTACATTGTAGAGAAGAGCACTTGGGTTTGGAAAAACCCTCGTAGCTTGTTTAATCCTGTGTTTTCCTTTGCCTTCTAATACCCGACAAGGATCACTTCACGCTTCTGATTGTTTTCTTTTCATAAAGCGAGTGAGCGTTTCTGCGTGCCCTGGGTCTGAGGAGCGGCAGCAAGAGGCCGTGCTGGCTGAGCTTTCTGTTTGCCCTGACGGGTATCCCTGGCCCGAGCCAAGGCGAAGCGCAGCCAGCCTCCACCCCATCGCTCCCACCGCTGCTCCCGGCCTGCCTACAGCCACCTGCCTCCTGGGAAGGGCTGATCTCTGGAAAAACCTTTCCTAGTAATGGTAATTGCAGGAAGCCACAGTAATAGTAGGAAACAGCATTGTTGCTAACAACAGCAACCTCGTTTCCTACCATGTATCCAGCCAGGCCTTGGGCTGCTGCCTCTCCGTTGACCAGATTAACTTCTTAGGATGTGGTGCCTTTGTTTCCTGTCTTCTGTGACTAATCTTAACTATTAAACTGTTGAGGCAGGATAGCCGGCTCCTGATGGAGGGAAAGGACCAGCGTCCTGCTCCGGCACATGGATTGAGTGAACTCCCAAGGGCGAGGAGGAGTTTTTCCAGCCTTTCTGGCAAAAGAAGGCAAGTGGCTTGGTACAATGCCTGCCTGCCGCGCCGGGCTGCTGTGCTCCTCTATCCCAAGAGGAACCAAGTGGGTAACTTGGAAGTAAGATTCATCCACTTAATCATCCGTTCTGAAGGGTCTTGAAGATACTGACACTGGTGATCAAGTCCAGGTGAGCTCCTTGAGGAATCTCTTACAAAATCATTCCATCAAGAAGTGATTTTGAGGAAAATACTGGTTATATTTTTTCAGTGATAACTCATGACTGAAGCAGGAAACAGATTTAGAAATGTGAAGTCTTCAAAATAGCCTGAAAGGTGACTTTGGTGGTCTCCATGGAAACACATCTATTCTGTAGCTTTGTGGAGGACTTACACTAAGAGCTGCTGCCTGGCTTAGGAAAAAATACGGTAATGTAAAAGCCAAAACCCGAACCTGATAGACCTGAATTCAGGGTGGTCCCGGACATATGGTGAGGCATGGCCTGTGGTAGGGAGGGGCTGTTCCTGGGGCCTTCTGGAGTGGCTCTGCTGGAGAAAAGCTCGATGGGACTTTCTGGGTTGCTGATGGCGATGTAGGTTACGGTGGTTGCTGTGAGAAGAGGCAGCTTCGCAGGAGGACTCCCTGGTCTGCACTCAGCTGTTAACAAGTAAGGCTGCAGGATGCTCTCTGTTTGGACTTTGCACGTGTCTTGTTGCTATAACTTTCAGGTACAGAGCATGCTTTGGCTGCCAGTGTCTCTTTGGAAAAAAAGAAATACCTTTGAAAAGAAATAACTCAATTTTTGCTGAGATTTGGGAGCTCTGGAAGGAGGCAGCTTGTTATTGGGTGCTTTTGAACAGCGTGCATGGCTGGAGGTGGAACCCTGAGCTCCGCTCCATGCCAGGAGCTCCCTGTTGGGCTGCATCTCTGACTCTTTCTGGAGACGGGGATAGAATGGGAGCATGTAGGTGGGCCAGGTGCTGTGGTGAGCGGGCTGCTGATCAGCCGTACGGGTGCCCGGCTGTGAGCTCTGGTTCTGGGAGGCCAGGGAGAGCAGAGCAGCATGGCACTGCTGCTTCTTGCTGCTCTCCAGCTACTTCACAAACTTAGAATCACAGAATGGTTTGGGTTGGAAGGGACCTTACAGACCATCCAGTTCCAACCCCCCTGCCATGGGCAGGGACACCTTCCCCTAGACCAGGATGCTCAAAGCCTCATCCAGCCTGGGGTTGGACACTTCCAGGGATGGGGCATCCACAACATCCCTGGGCAACCTGTTCTAGTGCCTCCCCACCCTCTCCATGAAGAATTTCTTCCTGATATCTAATCTAAACCACCCTGTTTTCAATTTGTACCCATTACCCCTTGTCCTGTCACTACAGGCCCTTGTAAAAAGTCCTCTCCCAGTACCCTTGTCAGCCCCTTCAGGCATTGGGAGGCTGCTCTGAGGCTGCTTTAACAGGAAGAAAGTTCTCCTTTGGAAAACTCACTACTTTCCAAAAAGAAAGGGGCCGGAGAAAATGTGTAGGAATTTTAGTCCTTGTTCTAATCATCTGCAAATCTCTCTGCATTCTGCAGATGCTAAAACTGGGTGTGGGGTGGGAGTGCACTGACCTGTGTCTTCCAGGAAGCTGGAGCCAAGCAATAAAGCAGAGAATTTTCTGTACGCTGTCTGAAACACTGACCTCTGTTCTAAGGGCTGTTTTTCAGCTGGGGAAAAACTGTTACAGAATTGAACTGACCCACTTTTTCAGAAGCACCCAGGCAGGACTCTGCTCCAGATCCTTCGATCCGAAGGAGAATCTCCGCAAGAATCAGCTGCGGCGGCTTTTCTCAGAGCTGATCTCAGCCATCTGTTGGACGCGTGGAGCGTATCAGTTTCTTCACTGGATGGGATGTCACAACATTTTCAGAGTTATGCCTGGATTTGCTGTGGGAGAAAAGGCCTCGTTCTGATCATTAGCGAAGAGCTTTCTCCCCAGACAGCCTTTCTGTTCTCTCGTGTTTAATTAAGCTGGACCCTAATGCTCAGATCAATGAGTCCAAATGCTAGCGGTGCAGCCCACCCCCGTCCTGGGGAGTCGCTTGCTTTATGTGGGGGTGGTTCTTTGGTTTATTTTAATATTTTCCTCTGCTGTTTCTCACAGCTGACCCCCAGAGCACGCTCTCTTCCCTCGGTCTCTGTTCTTTTCACCTTCACACTTGGCTCCTGCTCTGTGTTTTCATTCACGTGGACAAATTGTTCTGGCACGTACATGATGGGTACATGACCAGGGCACGGCCAGGCGCGCGGCTGCCTTCGCCAAAGGCTCGGGCTGCGTGTGGTCACCCCGGGGGGGTTTCTGTGTGCGAGGGCATCTCTTCTCGCTCTCCCAGCCTGGCCACCTGCCTGTGTCTCCTTCCCAAGGAGAGAGTAAAACCCTCCCCAGTGGGAGGCGGGCGAGCGAGGGTACAGCAATGTGACCTTTGTAGTTGGCGTTCAGGGAAGGTGGGGAGACCTGCGAGGTGGGTGGTGTTACGCCGGCATTCTGTCTCTCTTGCAGGGCCGGGTGACGTCGCGGTGGCCTGGGAAGCATGCGGCTGTGGCGCTGGGGGCCCTGAAGACTGTCTGGCTTGCAGGGAGGAATGCTACGGTGGGCAGTGCACTTGGAAGGTGGGCCGCGGAGGGTGAACCACGCGGCCGTGGCCGTCGGGCACAAGGTCTATTCCTTTGGCGGATATTGTTCCGGAGAAGACTATGAGACCCTGCGGCAGATTGACGTCCATGTGTTTAATGCAGGTAAAGGCGTCCTTGCGGTGCGCGGAGGAGTGGCTTGCTGGGCTTGGTCGTTGGTTTGCTTGCCCACTGCTGCTTAACGTGTTACACCTTGTAACGTGCTGTCTGACTCTTAATTGCCAAATCACATGATCAGTGCCGACGGGAGCCTGTTGTTGTGCAGCCCTGTGTTCTCAGCTTCGGGGGCAGGGCACAGAGGGGCTGTAGTTGAGCGGGCTGCCAGGATAAGGACTCGAGAAGTAACCACAGGGCCAGTGGCTTGTTTTGTCCATGTTCCCTCTGAACACCAACTCAGCGAGGTGCGAAGAGGCGATGCTTAGCAGGCTCAGGCCCCCCGTCCAGTCTGCAGCACGCCGGTGCTCAGCCGCCCCCCCCGTGGAAGGGGTAGGGTGGGAGCCAGTGTGCTGTTAAGTCTCCAGGTTTAGACTCCCGAGCCCTTTCCCTGTGGGGGCAGCTGACATGTGGGAGCATGTGGCTCAGATGGAGGCTTTCCCAGTTTGGCAGTAGCTCTCCTGCAGATTTACAGCGTGGCTTAGCAAAGCATCTGGAGCTGGAGCCGTTTGTGTAGGGTTGGCAGTATCTGTCAGGAGGCTGCGTTGGAGCCGTGACTGTGCTGGGAGAGGCTGTAGTTCTCAATTCAGCGCACTCTGAACTGAAGAGGTTACTGAGCTGGCCCATGAAGTATTTCCCTATAATTAGGCAGGTGGCTTAAAAACTGCATGGATGCTAGGATGGGCCCAGCTGGACAGAGACAAGAGCAAGAACCGACGACCAGTCTTGCAGACTGGTTAGCGTGCTGAATGCCCTCCTGACACACAGGTGGCCTGTGGATAAAGCTCGTTTGTCTGTAAGATGCAGTGAATTCACTGCTCTCAATCTGACTGTGGAGAAGACTGATTTGTGCGGTTGTGGACAGAGGCCTTAGTTACCCAGGGCTGCCAAGGTGGCCTGCTCGCCATGTAGAGGGGACTGTAGCTCAGGATCTTGTGAACAAAGGCATTCCCTTCTATCCAGAGGGACTGGGCTCTCACACTCAAGACAGCTGAACGCCATAGCTTGTAAACATGCCAGTAGAGCACTACTTTTATGGTGGAAGCATAATTACCACGCCCAAAGGAATGCTCTTGCGTTGTTTTCCCTTCTAACTGCTCCCAGATATTAAAGGGTCATGATGCTGCAGCCACCACATGGGAGGTGAGCAAGGGTTTCCCAAGCCCTTGCTCAGTTAGCCTTGCCAGGTTCCAGTGCTCAAGCAAAGATACAAGATTCTGAACGATCTTCCAGAGAGGAACACTGTGGTTTAGGTAGGGGACATCCCATCTAGCTTGACTTCAGCATTGCCTTTGCTTCCTCAGTGCCCTTTCTGCCCCTGGGGTGGATGCTCACCTAAGATGCACGACCTAGGTTACACTATTCCCTAGGTTACACTATTCCCTAGGTTACACTATTCCCTAGGTTACACTATTTCAGGGGAACTGCAGACCGTTTTCTGCTATATTTTGTGTTACCTTCATGTTGAAAACAAAACAGGGGGCTCTAGGGGGAGGGCATCTGGGTGCTGTCATTTAATGGCCCTGTAACACTCGCTGTGACTCTTGCATCGTCATTAAACCCTGTACTACCTGTTGACTGCTCTGGCTATGGCTGAACGTGACGTACAGGCTGCCAGGAAGGACAGCCTGTAGTCGCGAGGAACTCCTGTTAGTAACGCAAGGTTAGCAGGGAGAACTTGGCTAGAGGATGGGGGTGAATGAGACAGACCGCTGTCTCATCTCAAGCTTAAAAAACAAAACAAAAGCAAACAAACCCTGTTCCTGCAGAGCCACCGTGTTGCTTTACCGAGACTGCACTACAGCAAGTCCTAGTGTTGCCTCCAGGTGTGTTCCCTGGTGTGTAGCTGCAGTGAACTATTCCTGTGCTGCCCACTATTCCAGCCTGGAGTCTCCCCAAAAGTGTCACTAATGCCCACAGTCATTATCACCTCTGCACTTTTTCTTTTCTCCTTTCCCTATATTTTTTGTGTCTGGGCACACGCTGTACCTTCACTCACAGTCTAGGGTGAGCCAGAGTGGAATCTCTTCAGTGTAATTGGTGCAAAATGGAGTATATTTCTGTCCAAGGCCTGTAGTAAACTGTGCTTCTGTGTGTCTTAACTACCTACTCCTCAGGGTCGTCTTACCTACTAGACCGGTCCTGTACCGTGTCACAGGGGAGGGAAAGGAGCCATGCAGGGTGGGCTGCGACCACGTAGCTGGCTTAACATGGACTCAAACTTGTGCTTTCAGTGTCTCTGCGCTGGATCAAGCTGCCCCCAGTGTGGACAAACAGCCGAGACCACGTGAGAGAGGTGCCCTACATGAGGTATGGGCACTCAGCCGTGCTCATAGACGACACCGTCTACATATGGGGCGGTCGCAACGACACTGAGGGAGCCTGCAACGTGCTTTATGCCTTTGATGTCAGTAAGTCCCGGCTTCTCACTCTTCCCTGTCACAACTGCTCTTGAAGAGACCTTCTCTGCCCCGCCGCGCTACTCCCCAGCTTGTTTTCCTGTCCTTCAGTCTCTCTACGGAGCGACAGTCTGGAGGGAACGGTGCAAATGGGGAATTGGCATCGGTGGTTGTTTCAGCGGGCTTAGAAAGGGAGCAGGGCGGCCAGTGCTTCTGCAGACCTGACGCTTTGTAAAAGCCTTTGAACTGAGGTTACTGAGCTTGTCTAATAGTCAAACTGGTTTTCGTTTTCTATCAGCTTTGTGTGCTGTCTCTGATAGTAACTGCAGCTGAAACCTGCTGTCTGTGTGATGTATTATTGCTTAACTGTGGCTGAAGGTTGCAGACAGAAGGAGCTAGAGCTCTCGAGTACTGTGGTTCCTCTCCAGGGTGGTGGTTCTTGCTGAAAGCATGAAGCAGAGTGAGGAATAAAGCACAGAAGTAGGCAGGGACAGGATGGCAAAACGAGGGAAGGCATGAGTCAGATTAGATAAACCTGAAGGGTAAAGTCCTCGAGCCTTTTGGTTGGCTTCTCCATGGTGCTGCTGGAGCATCTGGGGAGAACAGGCACCATCAGGAACTGGGTGGATAGGAGTGTCAGGAAGGGAAGGGAGTACATCTGGATTCTGGAGGCAAGTCTTTCTAGATACTGACCAGTAACTGGCTTACTGGACTTGCAAGGAAACTGCTTGGTCAGGACTTCCCTTCTCTGCCAGGGAAAGTCTCACTGCTTGGAGCTGCTCTCTGGGCACAGGGCTTCCCCTTCCCCTGACATGTGCAGCTGGGAGGGCACCAGTAAAATTCTGCCTACGCAGAGGCCCTGTAGTGGGATCTGCCTGGTCCCCCTGCCAACTCCAGCACTTTGGTATTAAGTGAAAATTATCGGAAAGGCTGGACTTCAGTCCTAGCCCGAACCCTCTGCAGCTGTCTGTACATGCTGTGCCTGTCCCCTGCCAACCCTGGAAAGCGAGGCTGGCAGCCGCAGCCTCGTGTCTGTGGTGTAAGTTCCACTGTCGGGGTCGCATCAGGCTGGATAAAGTCCTGGCTGAGTGAAGTTTGTCCCCCGGGGTATGAGCAGAGCACAAGTGGAGGTCTTTTCCATCTCTAATTTGACAAGCTGTGCCGGAGTGAGCTCTTGCTGCTGCCGTGTGACTGGGCTTGGAAGCAGCTCGTGAAGGAAGGGAACGTGATAGCCGCCGCAGCTTTCTCGCTAGAGGCTGCCCGGGGATTCTGTTGTCCTTGCAAGACCCTTTGTGTGGTTCCAGCTGGAGCCTAGGTGGAGAGCTGCGGCTGCTGGCCAAGTTCAGAGAAGTTATCCTCGCGAAGAATGTTGCTTTGGCTCCGACGGCACCGCTTCCTGAAATAAGCACTGCTCTTGGCAGCTTGCAGCAGTTAGCGAGGGAGGGGGACTGTCTCCTGCTGCCTCGAGGCTTATCTGTGCCTCTCTGGGCTTTTGGGACAGGTGCCTGGTTGTGCTTGGCAGCGAGTCTCTGGCTTGGCTCCATGTTGCCCTGGCATGGAGAATAACTCTGGCTGGATTTATAGCGCTCCCCTAAATCAAGGCAACCCCTGGAGCGCACGGGCGGAGGGGCCGAATCTGGCTGGTGCAGGCTCGCAGGGAGCAGTGTGAAGAGGATCGTGGAGGGTGAGGAAGGCTCCCCTTGAAGAGGGGATGAGAATGTAAGAAGAGGGGCAGATAAGACAGGGAGAGCTGCGCTGCAGAAGCGGGGACGTGCGCAGTGGCTCTGTTGACAAGGTGAGCTTGTGGCTAAGTGACTTCAGCCTGGATCTGAGAGGTGTTTAGTTAGTCAGCGTCTCCACGCCGAGAGGTCACTTGGGCCACTTAGCATCATTGCTTCACCGTAATTGAAACTGTAGACGCGGAGTTAAGTGACTCACGAGTAGGCTTTGCAAGAGATTCAATAAAAATAACATTGCTCAAGCGGTGCTGTACTACTCACACTTCAGATGTGAGCTGTTTGGCAGGTCGGGCAGTCAGCGGCCGTGCCCAGGAGCTGAGACCTTTGTCACCATGCCCTTTTGCAGAGGTGAGGCCAGGCAGCCTTGCTTGAAGCTTGCAGCCCCACCAGAGCAGCAGGTGGTGTGTATGTGAAGGAGAGGATTGCTGCCTTTGACGTGCAGAATAGTAGTAAAGAGCTATCCCATCACAACGCCTTCCGTATTTCCTTAGCTTTGCTTCCCGTATCGTTTCAGACACGCACAAGTGGTTCACGCCAAAGGTGTCTGGAATGGTCCCAGGAGCGAGAGACGGGCACTCAGCTTGTGTCCTGGCAAAGAGCATGTTTATCTTTGGAGGCTACGAACAGCTGGTGAGTGCTCTCCGTTATTTGGTGATCCCTTGGGAAAAGGGGTGTTCCTACCCAGGACGTTGGTAGAGGCAGGATACAGGGGCATATTCGTATCCATAGTTGCTTTCATTTTATAACCCAGCCATGGTATGGCATTAATTACCCAGGTTATGCTCGTTGTTTTGCAGAGAAGGTGGTTGGAAAAGTAAGCCTAAAAAATGGTGGAGTATTTTTTTTTCTTCCCTGAAACATACAGATATATAGATGTAAAAATGTAAATATTTCTTATATAATTTTTTCTAGCTCATTTCTTAGCTAAATTTAGATAGATAAAGACCTAACACTTTTAATAAATGTATATTGATTTACATTTATTTAAATTTAGCTGAGAAATGAGCCAGGAAAAAAATGACTTTCCAATGTACGCAGCGTTGCTCTGAGGTTTTGTCCTAATCTGGTGCATATCCCCTCTATTCTGTACCTGCTCTCACATCTCGCTGATGCCCTCCAGCAAACACCTTCCCATTAAGAATACCTTGAGCCGAAGATCATCTTGCACTAGCTGTCCGTACACCTCATGATCCTCTGAGCAAATCCTTAAGCTCTGGTCTTAGGAAGTGGTCAAATATCACTTCAGCCGATCACCAGGCTCCAGAAAAGCTGTGCAAGGTCACATCGGTTTATTTGGAAGGGGCTGGGTCTCTATTGCAGCAGTCCCTGGGTTATTCCCCCTCTACAGCACTCCAAATCCATAACCTTCATTACAGCAGCAGGAGCAGTTCAGATGGGGCTTGTTTTTCACCAAGACCAAACAAGTTTGTGGCTGTCTCACAGAATCACAGACTGGTTGGGGTTGGAAGGAACCTTAAAGTTCATCTAGTTCCACCCCCCCTGCCATGGGCAGGGACACCTTCCACTAGACCAGGTTGCTCAAAGCCACATCCAGCCTGGCCTTGAAGAC
>NW_010268173.1:11969-18206 GCF_000690775.1 Eurypyga helias
CTCCACAGCTGGATGCAGCACTCCAGGTGGGGTCTCACCAGAGCAGAGCAGAGGAGGAGAATCCCCTCCCTCGACCTGCTGGCCACACTGCTCCGGATACAGCCCGGGATAGGGTTGGCTTTCTGGTCTTACCGCTATCTCCCCTGCCTGGAGGAGCAGGAGTCGGCTGTCCGTGTGAGCGCAGGCTCTACCAGCTAGCTAGCTGCAGACAAGTTCTGTGGGATCCTCAGAACGCCAAGTGTGTTTGTTCCTGGATGTTTAGCTCCCTAGAAGGAATCTTGGCTCCTACCTCTCATCAGGCGGCTTCAGCAGAGCCAGTCTGACTGTCCTGTTAGAGCCCCCCGCTTCCGTGTGGAGCGGAGGCAGGGTTCTGCTGTGAGTGAAGGTGGTGTGTGCCGGACAGCTCCCGGGGGAGGAACTGTGCACCAAATAAATGGGAAAGCTGCAGGGAGAGACAGGACACCCTTGAGGAGAAATGGGCTTTGTCTCCCTCTTGTTAAGCGTGCTGCCTACCCCGACGTTTCGGAGTGAGCACCATGTCTCTTAAGAAGTACTGACTCCAAAGGGATGCTCCAGGTCTGTAGGACAGCGTCCTTCCTGGGGCCAGATGTGACCGGGCTGTCCTGCTGTCTTCCAGGCCGACTGCTTTTCAAACGACATCCATAAACTGGACACCACAAACATGATGTGGACCTTAATCTCTGCCAAGGTCAGTGTCTGCTTTTCACTCTGGTGTGTGGAGGAAGTCTCGTGTCTGCTGTTCTCCGGGGTAGCTGTCGATGCTTGTCTCGCAGCTTCTGTCTGGTGTGGCTGGGATCTGCGGGAGGGGAAGTTCTCCGGGAGAAAGCAGCCAGCCCCACTTCCCCATCGAGATGTGTCATCTTCCTGGGTAATCTGCAGCCTTTCTCCGGTTCTGCTTTACTCTGTCGCTGCAGGGTACGCCAGCTCGCTGGAGGGACTTCCATTCAGCCACCATCATTGGAACGAAGATGTACGTATTTGGTGGCAGAGCTGACCGTTTTGGGCCGTTTCACTCCAACAACGAGATCTACTGTAATCGCATTAAAGTATTTGATACAGAAACAAACTCCTGGCTGGACTCCCCTCCAACTCCAGTGCTCCCTGAAGGCCGACGGAGCCATTCAGCATGTGAGTGGGGGTCTGTTGGGAGAGGAGGCCGGTGGAAGGAAATTCCTGCCTGCCTCAGAAGGGGTGCCTGCTCCAGGGGGTGGAGTTGTGGGTTAGCAAAGGGTGCACAGAGCCTGGCTTCTGTGGCAAGCTGCTGCCCACCAAAACAGCTTGCGTGTAGCCCTGCCCCCCGAAGGGGACGTAAGCAAAAGGGGATAACCAGCGCCACTTTGCTGTGTGCCTGATGTTGGGGCAGGGAGCTGCTGGGCTCTGCAGCTCCCTGGGGAGCTTGGGTGGCCACTGATGGCTGTGCTTGCTCCCCACAGTCAGCTACAATGGGGAGCTCTATGTATTTGGTGGCTACAACGCACGCCTGAACAGACACTTCCACGACCTCTGGAAATTCAATCCAGGTATTTATGCCTTTAACTTATTGCAGTGATACCGCTTAAGGTCCTCAAGCGTGTGAGCGCTCAGATGCGCGTACTCTCCAAGGGCTGGGAGCCTGCCTGGGGGGAAAGGGCTCTTGTAACAGCACTGACAGGGACTTGCTGCTGTGCTTGGCACCCCTCTCCCTCCACCAACTGTCTCCAGATCTCAGTGAGAAGGTGGAAAAGGAAGTATTGCTTGACACAGTTAATCAAAGGGTGGTGGGCAAAGAACCTTCTCTGGTTCTTAAACACGCAGAAGTGTTGGCAGAAAAAAAAGATATGGAGATGCAGTGGGGTTAGGGGAGGGAGAGACCACTGCTGGGGGAAGCACTCGAGCTGCAGGATCACCATACCACGCTCTCTTGGTGACAGCTCAAACTGTGCAGCCGAAGGGGTGGGTTTTCAGCTGGTACCCTGAATGTCGGTGAACTGTGGGCTTTTGGCATCCTCGGGCACTTTCGCAGTCCGTTAGACTGATTTGGTTCACTAATTGCTTTGCATAGCAGTTACCTGAAAGCACCCGACTTGCTGCTCCGAGGGCTCCTGAAGGTCTCAGTGCTGTGCATGAGTGACCACCCCGCAGCATCCTTGCCACAGAGAGCAGCCAGGGCAGAGGCTGCTCCCTCTCCCTCTGGTTCCGCTCTCCCCCCCAAGCTGTCCCACTCTGCATTCACAGCGGTGCACAGCAGATGGAGCCGGTTCCCGGCTTTCCTTCCAGATGTGGCCGCAGCAGGGTGCTGGGCACAGGAAGCTGCCTGCTGCTGGAGCTCTGCCCTGGGCACTCTCTGGTGTCCGACCACAGCCCGCGGGTCTTGGCGCTCAGGCTGTGCCTGGCACCCCAGCGACACCCCAACAACCTCGCGGACGGGCGTCACTTGCTGCTAGTGAGAAGGTGGACGGGGAGGCTGGGTGGTGGCTAGGTGGTGGCTGTGGGGCACCGGATTTGCTGTGATCTGTTGAAATCCATAACCTGCATATGCCTGGGTCTGGGCCAGGCTCTTGTGACAAGCTGGTGCGCTTTTTTCCACCCCTCAGTTTCTCTTTCTTGGAGGAAGATTGAGCCCAAGGGTAAAGGCCCGTGTCCTCGCCGCCGGCAGTGCTGCTGCAGAGTAGAGGACAAAATCATTCTCTTCGGAGGCACCAGGTGAGCTGTGCGGGGTGGCTCTGCGGGAGGGTCCGCTATTCCCTTCAACACGGTGTCCCTCCACGTTCTGCCCCGGGCCGCAGCTGGACACGCTTCGGAGGCACGGGGCAACTGTCCATCACCCTTATGAGTGTTAGAAATCACGCAGACCAGGGCTTCTCTGGGAAAAGGCCGGTGGGGGGGCACACTCAAGATGCCGTGGAAGCTTGTAAAGTCCCCAGGAACAAGACACCTTGTACAAGCGGAGGCGCAAGTCTGTACCGCACTGTTCAGGAGGGGCTGTGCAGTGGTGAAGCTCTCTGTGACAGAGGTGCTGGGGAGGGGGGAGGAGATGCCGCCGTCAGAAGGACCAGTACCCTAGTCTGCTGCGCTGTAGCACACCTCAGACTGGCTCACCCTTCCCTGCGTGCTACCCTGCTGCTCCCACCAGTTTTTCTTCCACTGGCAAGTGTGGCATCTGCCAAGCTGCAGTGGGGGTGTCGACTCGGCTAGGAGCTGTTTGAGGAGCCCTTGCACACGGCCTGGCAGCATTCCCTTCTGTGCCAGTGTTCCTCGGCAAAGTTTCCATTCACAAATGGGACCTGGCGTCAAGGATTTAGTTGTCAAACACGGGAAGTGATACTGTCAGGGTGCAGGGCAGCTGGATATGAGCAAGAGCTGAAACAGCTGCCAAAAGAAAGGAAGTGGCCCATCACCAGGCCACACTCTACGCTGTCTGGAATGACAAATTGCAGCTCTGGAGCAAGGGCCTGTTTGCCAGCATCTACCTTGCAGAGACGTCCAAAATGCTTTCGGCCTTCCACATGTTTTGGAAAGCTTCGGAGCCTTCTCTGGGATCCTGGAAGTGGCTTTTTGGGGATACTTCTGAAGACAGGCTGGGGCAGAGTACAAGGCAGGGCAGGTTCTGCTGGTGGGCTGACCGTACAGTGTGTGATAGAGCAAAGGGCCATCAGGCCCCAGGAGAGCTGGGGGTGCGTGCTTAGCTGTAGGATGTCCACATGGGTACTGAGGGGGTGCTTAGTGCAGGTGAGGAATGCAGAGGTGCCGAGTTTGTTCAGTCTCCTCAGCAGGTACTGGGTGCTGCTCTGTACGGTAGAAGGCTTGCTAGGGCTTGATGGCCGTTTTGGATGCTCTTGGGAGCTGCGGTGTGGGTTTGTGTCACAGCAGCAGCTGAGCTGTGGTGTTAAACACAGGCACTCCTAGGAAATGCTAGCAAACCAGAGCAAAACTGACACCAGCTTTCTGGAGCTTGGTCCACCTCTGCCAGGCAACGCAGCAGCGCCTTGTCTTTTCCACCAAACCGCTTCAGTATCCAACGTGTTCCTTAATCCCTGCTCAACCCCAGTGCGGGGCTGTGTGTCAGCACAGGTTTGGGATAGGAAGAGCTGCTGGCAGGCAGTAATGCAGCCTGCTTGGGCTGGAGGGAGGGTCTTGCAGGCTGGGGATGGGGGAGTGGGGACTATGCTTGCTTCCTGTAACAGTTATCAGGTGTATTCTGGAGCTGCCTGGCGAGATAAGAAGTTTTCCAGGAAGTCGTTGTAATGGAGAACTCCCTGTGGTCTGCCTCCTGACCTGTGCTCCCCTCCTGGGGAGGGGGAGGGGGACCGCACAGCGCGGGGCTCCTTGGAGGATGAGCCGGCTCAGCTTGCTGGGCAGCAGCACTGGGCTGCCGGCAGGCCAAGCCCTTTGTGTCCTGCCTTCCTTGACAGGACTGGTGGGCGCTGCAAGCTGTTGGAGAGGTGCTTCTGCAGGGTGCCTGCTCCTGTGACATCCAGCTGCTCAGCTGCTTCTGCAGCCCTGCCCAGAGCCTGCTCCTGTTGCCCCAGCTCTGGTCTCCCTGTGGCCAGCAGCAATCCTGTCAAGTGGCCAGGAAGTCACGTAGCGCCGAGCCCAGCGTTCCCATTAGCTGTGTCACAGCGGTGGCTCTGGTCTGGTTTCCTCCCAAACCCACCCCGCAGAGACCATCCAGAGGGAATGCCAGAGTTTAAACCAGAGTTTAGCTGAATGGATGTCGATCCAGGATCAGCTTGAGGCTGTGTTTTCCCTGAGAAGGCCTAGAAATGCCCGGCTCCGGTGAGGGAGTAGGGGCTCTCGCTGGCTGCGGGGCCGCGGAGCGCTCACCACCCTGCCGAGTTGCTGTGCAGCTGGGACGAGCGGTTCTGCTGGGCTCTGGCTGGCAAAGGGGGTGCCCTGCACCCTGCCGCCTGGGAGTCGCGGCTCTCCTGGTCTTGAACTCCAGGCTTTCCCTGGCTGCCTGCGGTTTGGTGATTAAAACTGCAGACGCGGTGCCTGCTGGCTTCCCTTTGAAAGATAAGGGATGGTCTAGGGTTTCCTGTGACGTGGATGTGAGATTAGATTGTGGCGCGGGGAGCGCACGGGGGTGGAATTCAAGGGGCTCTTGCCTTTATCCGGGCAGATGGGACCCATCAGCAGCAGGGAGCTGTGCCCTGCAGTTTGGGCTGGGGCTGTGGGAACCTGGGGGTGCACAGGCACCGTCTCGTGTTCCCCGAGATGTGAAGCTTAGCGGGTCATAGGTGGGGAAGCAAGTGACACTGGAGTGAGGAGTCACTGCATGAGGTCCCAGCTAAGCCGCGAAGACAGGCTGAATTGCCTTATCACAAACCAAAGCGGGACTTAAAACACCTCTCCTTTATTTCAAAGTCTCCAAAGAACCATGAGCTGTGGGAGTGCTTTTCCCTGGTCGGAGCACTACCGCGTCGGCACAGGCTGGTCTCTCCATGCCAGGGATGCAGTGATCAGTCTCCCAGGTGCTTGCCTGTTCCATCAAGATCGCAGAGGCAGGAAACCATCAGTGAGACTGGCTGTTCCCTAGAAAGTCCTAGCTCCTCACTAGCATTCCAGGACCAACATCAGGTGGGAGTATCGGCGAATTGGGATCAGTTTAAAATGACTGCGCTGATTGGTGCCCGACACGTGCTCAGTCTTCTGAAATGCCGTCCCCTTTTGGCACAACGAGGGGGCTGGGGCTGGAGCCCACAGCGATTCCCGAGTCAGACAGAGGCATTTCTGCACTTGCCCCGCTGCGTGGACGTTTCCCGGCTGCTTTCTCTGTGCTTCCCTGACAACATCTCGGTGGCCGCGCTGAGCTAACTGCCGTCGATCCCGGCCACGTGGCAGCCGGAGCGATGAACAGCGTCTGGCTGGGCAGAATCCGCTGCAAACCTTGTGCTGTTGCGCTGGGCACGCAACTTCAGCGTGTGCGGCACAAATGGCAAGCAGTCCGGGTGCCGGCCTGGCCAGAGGGATGCAAGCTAATACAACGGGACGTGTTCCTGGCTGCGGGTTGCTAACCTGTGGTGTGTAAAAAAGACACGGTGTGGGCTGTGTCGTGCTGCCCACGTGGTGTTTGGGGACAGGTAGGGTTGGGCTAACCCTGGCCTGCCCAGGCAGTTTGGTGCATACGTGCTTCCTAACACCTTCCGAGGGCAGCCCCCCGTGTTGCAGTGGTGCTGTGAAGCTGGTGAGTCTGCAGCAGCGCCCCGGGTGATGCCAGCCTGGCTGGCCCTGCCTGCC
>NW_010268173.1:18256-18615 GCF_000690775.1 Eurypyga helias
GCATGCCCGCCTGCCTGCCTTCGGGAGCTGCCCCCAGCCTGCTCAGTCGCCCTCAACTGCGTCCCGGGGCTCCGCTTCGCCTCTCTGAGCGGAGCTCATTGGAGGGTCGGATCCACTGAAATTGCTGAGCAAATGGAGCCCTGAAACACGCTTCAGGTCTGGAGGTGGCTGTTGGCCAGCACTCTCCTCGTGCCCTGAGGTGGGGGGGGTGAGGTGGGCAGGGCTGCCCAGATGTTGGAGTGGGGTTTGGGGAAGGTACCTGAGAAACCAGCCAGAGGCAGATCAACGTACAGGAAGGGATAAGGGATGTTCCCTGCAGAGCGGGATCTGTGTTCAGGGGTGCAGCAAAGCGACAGAGG
>NW_010268173.1:18691-19229 GCF_000690775.1 Eurypyga helias
CATTCCCTGGTGTGGCTTTGGGGAGGGAATGGGGCGCCCCGGCTCCATGCAGCCCTGCCTGCTCTGCGAGGAGCCGGGAGGGAGATGGCTTTGGGTGCTGCTGGGGAAGCAGAGGGACAGGAGGGGTCAGAGAGCCCCTGCGTGGGGCAGGCAGGCCGGGAACAGCCCTGGGCTTGCTCAGCCCCTGGGGAGCCCGCGGGACCGTCACCGCTGCGCAAGCATTTGGGCGCTGACTGGCACACTTTGCTTGGCTCTGCAGCCCGTCTCCGGAGGAGGGAATGGGTGATGAATTCGACCTGATGGATCACTCGGATCTCTACATCCTCGACTTCAGTACGTGAGCGCTCCCTGCCCTTGCGCCTCTCGCTCCAAGGTGCCCTGTGAGCAGGCCCTGCCGCGAAGCATAACCCGTGTCCTGCGTGGCTCCCGGTGCCAGGCAGCTGTCCCGGGGCTTAGAGCACCAGCCGGAGATCCAGCTGTGCCTCAGCACCAAGCTGGGCTCGTGGCTCTTCACGCAGACTTCTTGCGGGAGCACGGA